>NC_134094.1:12129140-12429140 GCF_000715075.1 Nicotiana tabacum | reverse complement strand
TAGAGTAGTTTTCAATAATGGTAGGTTTACACAAGGGTTCTGCATTAAGCCCATACTTATTTACTCTAGTCATCGATAAAGTAAATATAAGAGGAGGTCCCATAGTATATGTTATTTGCTGATAATATTTTGCTAATTAATGAAACTAACAAGGGTATCAATCAAAAGCTTGAGCTATGGAGAAACATCTTAGAGAGTAATAGTTTTAAGGTAAGTAAACTCAAGAATGAGTATATGTACTGCAAGTTTAGTCAACATGAGAAGAGCAAAGTTGAGGTGGGACTATATGAATTTTTCATGTTAAAATACAAATAATTTAGATATTTAGGTTAGTTATTTCAAGAGAGTGGAATGATATATGATGATGTTGTTCATAGAATTAAAGGAGGATGGTTGAAATGAAGAAGTACTATCGAGGTGTTATGTGATAGAAAAATACTTACCTGAAAGATAAGTTTTCTAGAACAACTATAAGACCGACTATGTTAGACGGTAGTGAATGTTGGGCTGCTAGAGTTCAATATATTCACAAGATGGCTGTTGCAGAAATGCAAATGCTAAGATGGATGTGCGGTCATACAAGATTACATAAAATTAAAAGTGATCACATTCGCCAGAAGGTGCAAGTAGCACTTATTAAGGATAAAATAAAAGAATGTCACTCGAGATGATTTTGTCATGTCCTATGTAGACCCGCAATATACCTGTCCGTATGTGTGAAACTATGATAAGGGAAGGTGTTAAAAGTGGACAAGAAAGACCTAAAATCACATGGCATGAAGTTATCTCGACATGCCTACAAATTCTTAGAATCATTGCAGACTTAGCTAAAGATAGGGTACAATGAAAGTGAAAAATTAATATATATATATATATATATATATATATATATATATATATATATATATATATATATATATATATATATATATATTGTACTTTGAGTTTTATTTTATTTTGGTAATAATGATGATATGAGTTGCACTTGACTGAAAGAAATTAAAATTTATATCCCGACCCCAACTTGCTTGGGATTGGGGCGTAGTTGTTGTTACAGAATATATCTCCAATTTTAATAGTTTTGACAATTTTATCTTTTTTATTCCGCTAATTATTTTCATTATTCAACATCATTAAATTATATGCTTAATTTTTATTTTTATTTTTTATGTTAAATATATTATTAGATAGGTAAGTTTATAACATAGATTTTTAGAAATTTGAAAAGTATCATGATTTTGTTAAACAGAAAAAGAAAAAAAGAGAGATAAATGATGAAAATATAAAGGGTAAAATAGACTTTTTAAAAAAGTCAATTGAGAAAGAAGGGAGAATATATATTGTTCAAAGTTGATGGAATGATTTTCACTCACATGTAAATCCAATATTCAAATTTTTTTTTTTTGGGTAAAATAAAAGTTTTTTTTGGTTAACAATTAGAAAGTTAAAATAATAACCCAAAATTTCAAAATTAATTGTCTTAAGTTAACCTTAACAGATCATTTAGTTTAGAGCAGGGGATATCCATGATTATAATTTCACTTCCTATATGGGATATGTAATATCATAATTTTGATATAAAATTTATCTCGCATTAGCTAATACCCAAAAATAAAAATATGGGACAAAAATTATCCTAAATTTATATTGGGATTAGTATCCTTTTCCCGATAACACGATGGGTTATTTGGTTCAAAATCAAAATATTCCACGATTATAATCCTAACATTAAAATTAGGATTATTATAGTAATAACTTATCTCACCTTCTATACGAGATAAGTTATACCAAAATTTTGGTATAAAATAAGTACTAGTTTTAGCTAATACCTCATACGAAACACATGATAACCAAAATTTTACCAAAATAACCTACCTAACCCCTTGAACCAAACGGCCTCTAAGCGTACATTAAGGCAAATAATTCATGTATATAAATATGTATTGATTATTACAACGTTTGGTTACCACTTCAATCTCAATATTGTGAATATCAATACATTATTATTTATGAATTTCTGTACTCCCTCTGTCTCGAATTATCATTTTAGAAATTCAAGATTAAATTAATTATTTTTTTCTATTTTACTCTTAATATTAATTGTTTTGAAAACTATAAATACCTCAATTATGAGTAAATATTAAATAAAGAAAGATTATATCTTATAACATAAATAAGGATGAAATAGTCAAAATTTTTTCATATTTAATATTTTTCGGAGTGACGTGCAAAAGAGAAATATGACATAATTTGAGATAGAGGGAGTATTATTTTATAGTGAGTCCAATGTGATACTATAACAAATACTACAAGAATTAGCATTATAGTGTGATAAAATGCTGTGAGAATAAGCCCGAAATAGTCCCTTAAGTCCTTCAACAAAAGAACTGTTGCAGAATCAATGAACAACACTCACCTCTTTCCTTCTTCTTATGAAATTCCCACACTTTCCATTCATAAAAAAAATCCAATCTTTCCCTCACTTTCACAAGCTATTATTTTCCTCACAACCAAAATGGAACTCAAACCAAAACCCAAATCTTGTAATCACCCACCCAACTCTTATCCTCATAGAATCTTGCAAGTCAATATCACAACTAAAGCAAATTCAAGCCAAAATGATACACACTGGCATAATTTCTCACATTTTTCCAATCAGTAGACTAATATCCTTTTGTGCTTTGGATGTTAATGGTGATATACACTATGCAAATTCTTTGTTTTCTGAAATTAATGAACCCAATGTGTATATTTGGAATACTATGATTAGGGGTTATGTTAAAAATCAGCTCTTTGAAAAGGGTTTTTGGGTTTTTAGGAGAATGGTAAGGGAAAATGTTGAAATGGATAAAAGAAGTTATGTTTTTGTGTTGAAAGGGTGTAGGGTTTTGGAGGGGGTGGGGGGTTCAGTGCAGTGTAGGATTTGGAAAGTTGGATTCTTGAATGATTTGATTGTGAGGAATGGTTTGATTCATTTTTATGGAGAGAGCGGGAAAGTTGTCGATGCCCGGAAGGTGTTTGATGAAAGTCCTGTGAGGGATGTGGTTACCTGGACTAGCTTGATTGATGGGTATGTGAAGAGGAATATGGTTGATGAGGCGTTGGGGTTGTTTGAGTTGATGTGTTCAAATGGTGTTGAGTTTAATGATGTTACGTTGATAACGGTGTTTTCTGCGTGTTCGTTGAAGGGGGATTTGAGTTTGGGGAAATCGATTCATGAACTCGTGGAGAAAAGGGGTGTGAAATGCAGTCTTAATTTGATGAATGCCGTATTGGATATGTATGTGAAGTGTGGTTGTTTGCCTATGGCTAAAGAGATTTTCGATAAGATGGAAATAAAGGATGTCTTTTCGTGGACAAGTATGATCCACGGCTATGCCAAAAATGGGGAGGTAGACATGGCAAAAAAGTGTTTTAGTGATATGTCTGAGAGAAATATAGTTTCTTGGACTGCGATGATTGCGTGCTACTCGCAAAATAATAGACCTTGGGAGGCCCTTGAACTCTTTCATGAAATGGAGAAACAAGGTTTGGTTCCCATAGAGAGCACTTTGGTTTCTGTGCTCTCTGCTTGTGCTCAATCTGGTTCTTTGGATTTTGCTCGACGAATTCATGATTACTATATTAAGCAAAAACGGGTTAAATACAGCGTGATCTTGGCAAACACATTAATAGACATGTACGGCAAATGTGGAAGCATGGATGTTGCTCGAGAGCTCTTTCACGAAATGCCAGAAAGAGATTTGGTCTCTTGGAATTCAGTAATCGTAGGATGTGCTTCTCATGGGCTCACCGAGAAGGCCCTCGCTCTTTTTGAACAAATGAAATGTACGGGATTCAAGCCCGATAGCATCACATTTGTGGGTGTTTTATCGGCATGTGCTCATGGTGGATTGGTCAATCAAGGCTGGGAATACTTTAGGAGCATGGAATTAAATGGATTGTTGGCCGAGGTGATACACTACGCTTGCATGGTTGATTTACTTAGTAGATCTGGGCATCTGAAAGAAGCTTATAATTTTATAAAACAAATGCCAATGGAACCTGATAAAGCTGTTTGGGGTGCTCTTCTTAATGGTTGTCGGATGCACGGAGATGTTGAGCTGGCCAAGGTCGCCGCTGAGAAACTTATAGAATTAGATCCTCAAGATAGTGGTATTTATGTGCTTCTGGCAAGTCTGTGCGCTAATGAGAGGAAATGGGCTGATGTTAGAATGGTTAGAACTTTGATGCGAGCTAAAGGCGTCAAGAAGAGTCCAGGATATAGTTTGATAGAGGTCGATGGTACTTTTTACGAATTTGTGGTTGCTGATGACTCGCACCCCCAATCTCAGGCAATATATAAAATGCTCGATGAGATTATGCTCCTCTCTAAATTGGAAGAGTATGGTTCTGATGCGGAACCTGCTGATGAATTCTCTTGAGAACAACCATAACCAATGCACTGTGATCCGAACACTAAGTTTGAAATCCTCTGGTCAGTAACTTGTGAGTTATCCATTTAACAACGAAGCTGGTAAATACTAAGACATTTCACAGAGCTGGCCTATGGAGATTGCTGCTAGTTTAAAGGAGGAATCGTCCTAAGTTGAGTCGTTGGAAGGAATCAGAACATGGAAAGACAATATTTCTGCTGTCTACACGAAGATAAAACACATGTTTCAGTGCACCAAAGGAGTGGTAGAAAGCTTAAGTTTGGATTCACTTCTGTGCCTAGTTAGTCTTATTTGTCTTAAATCTTCAAACTCAAAACACAACTATGACACAACAAGAAGGGAGGCCAAGATACAACCACATACTACAACGAGAGGTTGACATTGTGGTACTTCTTTGCTCCTTTTTCATAATTATATTCATGGTTTTAGAAGGCATTCCTAATAATGACAGATGGAAAGGGAATCCCAAACCGGCTTGTGGTATCAAATAAATGCCACATCTTGATGAATACATGATGAGATACAACTATTACATACTGAACATAGCTTGCGAAGCTATCCACGAAGCTTTGCAGTGTCCCAAGTTGAATTCCTAAAGGGACCTTAGCTGCAGCTACGGAAAAGGGCAGCCCGGTGCACTAAGCTCCCGCTATGCGCGGGGTCCGGGGAAGGGCCGGACCACAAGGGTCTATCATACGCAGCCTTACCTTGCATTTCTGCAAGAGGCTATTTCCACGGCTCGAACCCGTGACCTTCTGGTCACGTGGCAGCAACTTTACCAGTTATGCTAAAGCTCCCCTTCCTCAGCTTCAGCTACAATTGTCTAAAATCTTACACTAAATATTCTAGTTATCTTACATGTTATAACCAACTTTAATTTTCTCCCTACCCTATCTATAAGACAATCTCTAGGTACATTCTTTAGTCGTGGATTTTGTGAAGCTTTCTGATGGTCGAAGCAAGTTGGAGTCGACTATCTGAATCTTCACTGTCTATGTTGTTCTATTTAAGCTTGTCTGTTAATGTTTAGTTAACATAATACCCTTTGATGACTCCTCCTCTTTTGAGGGACTCATACTTTGGATTATATTCATGAATAACCCACTCTTCATCCTTGGGATTGTAGAGATATGTGAACTCCTCATCAAACCTCCATTCACAAGGTGTTGAATGACTAATGCATTCGTAGTCGGATCGAAAGGCGACGAAAGTTCCCATGTTTGTGGAGCAATTGTACATGGTGGAAGAAGGGAAGAATTTCCTGATTTCGACACTGATGTTGAAACTTCCCATTTTATTCAGATGCCTAACTTCACCATCGTCGTCGAAGGAGAAGCATCGGATGCTTAGGTAATTTGTGTGGTTATTGGTTACGACAACAGTCTTTGTGTCTGGAAATCCTGCTGCTACAGTTGAGACATCGATCGCGAAGAACAACAACATTGTCATGATTGTTGTTGTTGAGGTGATAGTGGCTATAAATGTTGCTCCTTTCATGGTATATATATTCCTCCTGAAATATCAAAATGTAAAAGAAGAATATTTTAGGAGAAATATTTATGAATCCTAAAAATGGAGAGAGAAAGAGAGATGTTTTTAAATCTGTTTTGTTGAATGATTAAACCTTTCCATTACTGCTGCATATATATATATAAAAGAAAAAAAAAAGTAAGAGGGATAGAGTTCTTGTAGGAGATCCTAAATCTTTTACTATTTTGAAGCTTTTACTATTTTTGAGCCTTCGAAAGAATAAAAGAAAGAATATCTCAATTTAGAATCTTAAATTCAAAACTTATGATTCCTCTCTTTTGTCGCATCACCAAATATACCGCCATAATCCTAGCGATTTATAGAAAGTATTCAGAAGCGGATATATAATTTGACGTTTATGAGTTTTTATACGGATTTCAAGTTTATACTACAATAATAATTGGTTTCACAATCAAATATTTATAAATATTTAGTTTATTTCTTAATATATACATAGAGCACAAATTATTGAATTCACGCGAGTCCGTAACTAACACTGTGGATCCACCACTGCCGCTGGGGGTGTTAGTCAAGGAAGTATCAGGAATGCCTATAAAAACAAAAAAATTTACCCGCTTCTACCCATAAAGAATTCCTACTCACAAACTATTTACATTATATACCTATTATAGTTGAAAAAAGATCAAATCAGCACCAATTTCAAAGGAACCTAATAAAACCTTACCATATTTTATATAGGCACAACAAAAAAATTTAAATTGGAGACTAAGTGTTAGAAGAGATCTTTAGCTTGAAATTTTCGACCGAATCTACCTTTTTTTTTTTTTTTTTTTTTGCAAGAATAAATACTCTATTTTATTTCCTGAACTTGAAGGGAGAGACAATGCTAAGGGGGGCTTAGACCTTACCCTCTAGAATATGTGAAGTAAGTGAGTTATCCTAATATTTGTCATATATCTATCCATAACTATAAAGAAAAAAGGGGCAGGCCATCTGCCATTGTCGAGTGTTGATAAGTATGGATTTTGACTATTTATTAGCGCCTTTTTGCTTTTGTTTTAGTCTAAAATTGAATCGTGTTCCCAAAACTAATGAAAAGTGTAAAATTGCAGGAATGTTAGAAGTTGGACTCCCGAGATGAAATCCGACTAAAAGGAGTAGTCCGAGCTCAAGGCAACAAAAGGGTACAAAAGCATACAAAGTGCGGCCGCAGAAAGAATTTTGCGGCCGCATAAGAAATTGCGGTCCGCAAACAATAAAGGAAGTCCCAACAGACTTTCTAGCAAACTGTGGACCACACATGAATTGTGTGGCCGCAAACAAATACCTTGAGATCAACTTCAGAGGGTGTGCAAATTTTCAAGTTCCAAGTCCCTTAGAATTGCGGACCGCAAAAGAATTGTGCGGCCGCAGGAGAAGTGCCTTGCGGCCGCAGACATAAAGTGCGGACCGCAGAAGACTAGGTTGCGGCCGCAGTTCAAATCTACGGACCACAGAAATGTTGTCTCGCGGCCGCAATTCAGAATTGTGCGGCCGCAGAATCCCAGCTCCTGCAAGATGAAAATTTGTGTGGATCGCACATGAAATTGTGCGGCTGCAGAACCTCCCGAAGGGCATTTTTGTCCGAAATTTTTAGCCTTGTATAAATAGCGAGTTTCATAAAATTAGGTCAACTTTCGACATCAACAAGTCATGTAGCCATTTTTCTTTGCCTCTTTTGGAAGTTTTCTATATTTTAGAGTATTTTACTATAAAATTTATCATTGTAACTTTACAATATGAGTTTAATTAGTATTTCTTCTTCTATTTCTTCAATTTCAAGCATGAGTAGCTAGATTTTTACTAGGGTTATGACCCAACCGTAGTGTGTAAGCCTTATGGGTTTCTAATTTAGTGTTTGTTTATGATTGAGTGTTTATTATTTATCCTTATTTATGCTTTAATTTATGAAATTAATGGTTACAAATATTAGTTCATGCCTATTTGACTTAGTATCTACTTGAGAAAGAGAGACTTAGTCCAGAAAAACTTGGTTAACAAGAAATTGGGTCAATCGAGAGATTGATTAACCCAATTAAAGGGTTCAACCTAGAGATAGTAATAACCCGACTTAAACTTTTATCAACCGTTTTGTATGATACCCATTTAGACTTGAGAAAGACAAATTGTACAAAATCACTCTCTGGCAGAGAGGTATTGAGTGGGTATTTGAGAGTTGATAGCTATAATATACCCCGATCAGCAAAATAAGCATTAAGATTTTTATCCCATTAGGCGAACACCTATGTGATGGTCATAGCCTTAGGCTTTTTACAAACTTGAAAACAACAAAAACAATTATCCTAGTTTTATTCCTTTACTTTGCAATCTTTAGTTTTAAAATAGAAATATCAACAAAACCATTTTGTGGAAGTGCAAATTAAGATAGTTCAAATTCACGCATTAAAATATATACTTATAACTCCCATCTAGCTCCCTGTGGATTAGTTCCCGACTCTTCGTTGGGTTACTATAATTGCAGTCGACCGTTTTATACATTATTTTGAGGTGTGCATTGTGCGCGATAGTCAGTTTTTGGCACCATTGCCGGGGAGTTAAAAACGGTGTTAGCCATATATTTGGGTGTATTTTTGGAATATCTTATTTTCCTTTCGTGTTACTAATATATTGGGAAATTATAGGTGCAACCATGAAAAACAATGAGCTCGGAAACATTGCTTCGAGGGATGTGGACGTTGAGGATGATCAAATAGAGGAGGTTCCGCTTGAACCTCAAGCCAATAGACGAGGCAGAGTGCCTCATGGCAATGTGCCCGCTCCACCCCCACCTCCACCACGAGCGACTCCACACCGGGTGTTGCCGAATGAAGGATATGCAAGTGTAATAGTCCCTCCCCGTATTAGGGCAGGTAACTTTCAAATAACCAACGTGATGCTCACCTTGCTTGAGTAACGATGGTTCTTCACCGGTGCTCCGGGTCAAAATGCATACAGACATTTGAAGGGGTTCGTGGATACGTGTTGGGGGAGTAAACAAACAAATGTATCCGAGGATGCTTTGAGGCTAAGGCTTTTTCCCTTCTCTCTAAGGGGGAAAGCTTTAGATTGGTTGGAACGTTTGCCAAACAATTCCATTCATACTTGGGATGAATTGGCGGAGAAATATATTTTTAAGTACTTCTCCCCCGGGCACATGGCTATACTTCGGGATGAAATTCTAGCATTCAAGCAAGAACCCAATGAACCACTACACGAGATATGGGAACGATATAGAACAATGGTTAAAAGGTGTCCTAACAATGATATGACGGAGAACATGATTCAACAAACTTTTTATCGGGGGATCAACACAACCAACCAATGTGTAGTGAATCAACTTACCGGTGGGAACTTCATGACTACGCCTTATGCGAAGGCGTGTGATATTTTGGATGAAATGGCGGATACTTCATCGGCGTGGCAATCCCGGGCTAATGTTCTATAAGGTGATCCCAATGTGATTCACCGTCACAAAGAGTTGCATGACCATGGGCAAGCCATAGCCGAATTGACTACCACCATGAACCAATTAGCAAAGGCTCAACTTCAACACGTGTAAAACCCGAGGCAAGTCAATGCAATGGAGGGAGTAAGCATGATGGTGAACAAACGGAGAAAAAAGAGTCCATAAGTGCAACAAATAGTGGATAATTTTGTGCAAGAAGATAGTGGGTTTGATCAAGATGACTCTTATAATGACCAATAAGAAGAGGTCTAATATGTGAACAACTTTTAAGGGCAAAGAAATAACTTTCAAGGCCCAATCCAACAACAATGGCTACCTAAAAACAATCAAGGAAATTAGAATTCTCACAACCAAGGTAATTGGAGTGGTGGAAATAATCAAAGCAATTGGAACAACAACAACAATCAAGGAAATTGGAGTGGTGGCAATAATCAAGGGAATTTGCATAAGTGCATAACAACAATAACAAAGGCAATTGGGGAGGTAAAAATAAAGGTGGATGGAGTAACAATCAAGGTAATCAGGGGTCGGGTTTTCAAAGGCCCCCGATGTATCAATAACCAAGCAACCCGCCTCCTTATCCTTTCCATGGTCCTAGTTCTTCCAATAATAAAATGTGGCGTATTGAGAATATGTTCAAACAAATGTTGGAGAAGCATGCCTATTCCGACGTTCAACTTGCCTCACACAACACATCGATTCTCAACTTAGAAGTGCAAATGGGGCAAATCTCTCAAGCTTTAAATTCTCGTCCTAAGGGGCACTACTAAGTGACACGGTAGTGAACCCAAAGGGTGGGAACAACACGGGACATGCCATGGCCATTACGACAAGAAGTGGAAGAGGTGGGAATGCACCCACCTCAAGGCAAAGGCAACTTGTGGATGATGAGCAAGTAGTACAAGAAGAAGAGATCCCAAACAATGCGGTGCAAGCACATGATGAAGTGCGGATTGATATTGATGACAATATGGAAGAGACTCAAGAGGAAGTGAGCCCGTCTAGGGATCACATTATTGACATACCAGAACCGGTAATGCAAAAGGCTAAGGCACCATTGCCTAAGCCTCCTCCTCTATATCCTCAAAGGCTTGCCAAGCACTCTCTCACCGAGAGGCATTGAGTGGGTATTTGAGAGTTGATAGCTATAATACACTCCGATCAGCAAAACAAGCATTGAGATTTTTATCCCATTAGGCGAACATCTAGGTGATGGTCATAGACCTAGGCTTTTTACAAACTTGAAAAACAACAAAAACAATTATCCTAGTTTTATTCCTTTACTTTGCAATCTTTATTTTTAAAATAGAAATAGCAACAAAACCATTTTGTGGAAGTGTAAATTATGATAATTCAAATTCACACATTAGAATATATACTTCTAACTCCCATCTAGCTCCCTGTGGATTCGATCCCGAATCTTCAGTGGGTTACTATAATTGCAGTCGACCGTTTCATACCTTATTTTGAGGTGTGCATTATGCGCGATAGTCAATTTTTGGACCATTATCGGGGAGTTAAAAACGATGTTAGCTATATAGTTGGGTGTGTTTTTGGAATATCTTCTTTTCCTTCCATGTTACTAACGTGCTGAGAAATTATAGGTGCAACCATGGCAAACAATGAGCTCGGAAACATTGCTTCGTGGTATGTGAACGTTGGGGATGATCAAATGGATGAGGTTCCGCTTGAACCTCAATCCAATAAATGAGGACAAGTGCCTCATGACAATGTGCCCGCTCCACCCCCACCCCCACCACGAGCGGCTACACACCAGGTGTTGCTGAATAAAGTATATGTAAGTGTAATAGTCCCTCCCCGTATTAGGGCGAGAAACTTTCAATTAACCAACGTGATACTCACCTTGCTTGAGCAATGATGGTTCTTTACCGGTGCTCCGTGTCAAAATGCATACAAACATTTGAAGGGGTTTGTAGATACGTATTGGGGGAGTAAACAAACAAATGTATTCGAGGATGCTTTGAGGCTAAGGGTTTTTCCCTTCTCTCTACGGGGGAAAGCTTTAGATTGGTTGGAGCGTTTGCCAAACCATTCCATTCATACTTGGGATGAATTGGCGGAGAAATTTATTTCTAAGCACTTCTCTCCCGGGCACATGGCTATACTTGGGATGAAATTCTAGCATTCAAGCAAGAGCCCAATGAACCACTATACGAGATATGGGAATGATATAGAACAATGGTTAAAGAGTGTCCTAACAACCATATGACAAAGAACATGATTCAACAAACTTTTTATCAGGGGATCGACATAACCTTCCAATATGTAGTGAATCAACTTACCGGTGGGAACTTCCTGACTACGCCTTATGCGAAGGCATGCAATATTTTGGATGAAATGGCGGATATTTCATCGGCGTGGCAATCCCGGGCTAATGTTCCACAAGGTGATCCCAATGTGATTCACCTTCACAAAGAGTTGCATGACCATGAGCAAGCCATAGCCGAATTGACTACCACCATGAACCTATTGGCAAAGGCTCAACTTCAACAAGTGCAAAACCCGAGGAAAGTCAATGCAATAGAGGGGTTAAGCATGATGGTGAACAAACAGAGAAAAAGGGTCCATAAGTGCAACAAAGAGTGGATTATTTTGTGCAAGAAAATAGTGGGTTTGATCAAGATGACTCTTATAATGACCAATAAGAAGAGGTCTAATATGTGAACAACTTTCAAGGGCAAATAAACAACTTCCAAGCCCTAAGCCAACAACAATGGCGGCCTCAAAATAATCAAGGAAATTGGAATTCTCACAACCAAGGTAATTGGAGTGGTGGAAACAATCAAAGCAATTGGAATAACAATAACCATCAGGAAAATTGGAGTGGTGGAAATAATCAAGGGAGTTGGCATAACAACAATAACCAAGACAATTGGGGAGGTAAAAATCAAGGTGGATGGAGTAACAATCAAGGCAATTGGGGGTCGGGTTTTCAAAGCCCCTCGATGTATCAACAACCAAGCAACCCGCCTCCTTATCCTTCCCATGGTCCTAGTTCTTCCAACAATGAAATGGGGCATATTAAGTACATGTTCAAGCAAATGTTGGAGAAGAATGCCGATTCCAATGCTCAACTTGCCTTACACAATACATCGATCCGCAACTTAGAAGTGTAAATGGGGCAAATCTCACAAGCTTTAAATTCTCATCCTAATGGGGCACTACCAAGTGACACGGTAGTGAACCCAAAGGGTGGGAACAACACGGGGCATGCCATGTCCGTTACGACAAGAAGTGGAAGAGGTGGGAATGCACCTACCTCAAGTCAAAGGCAACTTGTGGATGATGCGCATGTAGTACAAGAAGAAGAGATCCCGAACAATGCGGTGCAAGCACATGATGAAGTGCGGTTTGATATTGATGACAATATGGAAGAGACTCAAGAGGAAGTGAGCCCGTCTAGGGATCATTT
This sequence comes from Nicotiana tabacum, assembly GCF_000715075.1. Lineage (NCBI taxonomy): Eukaryota > Viridiplantae > Streptophyta > Magnoliopsida > Solanales > Solanaceae > Nicotiana > Nicotiana tabacum. Next base: position 12,416,275 of record NC_134094.1, on the reverse strand, counting down.
ACATACCGGAACCGGTAGTGCAAAACGCTAAGGCATCATTGCCTAAGCCTCCTCCTCCATATCCTCAAAGGCTTGCCAAGTAAAATGGTGAGAATCAATTCAAATAGTTCATTGACATGATGAAGAGTCTCTCGATCAATGTGCAATTAGTTAAAGCTTTGGAACAAATGCCCGGTTATGTAATATTTATGAAGGAATTGGTGACAAAGAAGCGGTCGATAAATTTTGAAACTATCAAAGTCACTCATTAAGTGAGTGCAATTGTGCATTCAATGGCTCCTAAATTGGAAGATCGCGGCGCTTTCACAATCTCTTGTACCATCGGAAGTGCCAAGTTTGCTAAAGCTCTTTGTGATCTTGGGGAAAGTATCATTTTGATGCCCTATTCAGTTTTCAAGACTTTGGGAATTGGGCATCCAAGACCCACATCTATGAGATTACAAATGGACGATCGTACTATGAAGAGACCATTGGAAGTGATTGAAGATGTATTGGTTCGTGTTGATAAATTCATTCTTTCGGCGGATTTTGTCATTCTTGATTGTGAAGTGGACTATGAGGTGCCGATTATTCTTGGAAGACCTTTCCTTGCAACGGGGATCTTGTTGATGTGGAAATTGGAGAACTCACTCTTCGGGTGGGTGATGAAAAGGTGATATTCTACGTGTACAAATAATCTATGCGGCAACCTAATAGTAATGAAGTGTGTTCTTTTGGGGACTTGGTGACCGATGTGATTTTTGATGATACAAGTGCCACGATCAATGTGGGTGATATATTGGAGTCCGTCTTTCTCAACTTTGATAATGACGAGATGGATGGCTTCATAGAATGTGTGAATTCTTTGCAAGGAATGAGGTCGTACAACTATGCACCCCGGAAACTCTCCTTGGATTTTGAAAATAGGAAAACTCCTCCTACAAAGCCTTCAATTTAAGAGCCTCCAACCTTGGAGTTGAAGCCATTTCCTCCACATCTTCGGTATGAATTTCTTGGCCCTTTTTCTACTTTACCGGTTATTCTTTACTCTTGTTTGACTAACGTGCAGGTTGACTCCACATTGGTGGTGCTACATAAGAGGAGGAAGGCTATTGAATGGACATTGGCGGATATTCGGTGAATAATCCTCGCATTTTGCATGCACAAGATCAACTTGGAGGAAGACGCCAAACCATCTATTGAACATCAATGGAGACTCAATGAGGCTATGCAAGAAGTGGTCAAAAAGGAGATTATCAAGCGGTTGGATGCCGGGGTTGTCTACCCCATTTTCTATAGTTCGTGGATTTCTCCGGTGCAATGTGTCCCAAAGAAGGGCGGCATGACGGTGGTCACCAATGATAAGAATGAGTTGATTCCCATAAGAACGGTGACTGGGTGGAGAGTGTGTATGGACTATCGCAAGCTCAACAAATTCATAAGGAAGGATCATTTTCCACTTCCCTTCCTTGACCAAATGTTTGATAGGTTGGTCGGCCGTGCTTTCTATTGCTTTATAGATGGATGTTCAGGCTACAACCAAATCCTTATTGCTTCAGAAGATTAAGAGAAACCAACTTTTACATGTCCCTATGGTACTTTCACATTCAAGCGGATGCCATTCGATTTATGTAATGCACCAGCGACTTTTCAAAGGTGTATGATGGCTATCTTTACAGACATGGTGGAGGACTACCTTGAAGTTTTCATGGATGAATTCTCGGCGGTTGGGGATTCCTTTGATGATTTCTTGGCAAATTTGGATAAAGTATTGACAAGATGTGAAGAAACGAATTTGGTGCTAAATTGGGAGAAGTGCCATTTCATGGTCGAGGAAGGCATTGTCCTTGGCCACAAGATCTCTAAGAATGGCATTGAAGTTGTCAAGGCAAAGATTTCTAAATTTCCACCTCCAACTTCGGTGAAAGGCATGCGAAGTTTCTTAGGCCACGCAGAGTTTTACCGACGTTTTATTAAGGATTTCTCTAAAGTGGTGAACCCGTTGTGCAAATTTTTAGATAAAGATGCTAAGTTTCACTTCAATGGAAGATTGCATGAGAGCCTTTGAATTGTTAAAGTTCAAGTTGACAACCACTCCCATTATCACCGCTCCTAATTGGAGTATCCCTTTTGAGCTCATGTGCGATGCTAGTGACGTAGCGGTTGGAGCTGTTTTGGGGCAACACATCAACACGATTTTTCATCCAGTCTACTATACTAGTAAGACCATGAATGGCGCCCAAGTCAACTACACTGTTGCAGAGAAAGAGATCCTTGCCATTGTTTTCTCAATTGAGAAGTTCTGCCCGTACTTGATGTGTGCGAAAGTTATTGTCCACACAGATCATGCAAAACTTCGCTATCTCATGAGCAAGAAAGATTTCAAAGCTCGGTTGATGAGATGGGTGCTTTGGTTTCAAGAGTTTGATATTGACATCCAAGATCGAAGAGGGAGTGAAAATCACGTGGAGGGCCACTTGTCTCGTTTGGAGGAGGAGGGGAGGCAACATGATGGCCTTGAAATCAATTTCTTCTTCCCCGATGAGCAACTCTTGGCTATTTCAATGAAGGAGGTGCCATGGTTTGCGGATCTAGCATATTTTCTTGTGTGTGGAATTATCCCGGATGAGTTCTCTTCAAACCAAAGGAAGAAACTCAAACGAGATTGTCAAGATTATTATTGGGATGAGCCATACCTTTTCCGGATTTGTATGGATAGGGTAATTAGAAGATGTGTACCGAAAAAAGAGCAAAGTGATATTCTTGGGGCTTGTCATTCTTCGCCATATGGTGATCACCATGGTGGAGCAAGAACGGCGGCTAAAGTGCTAAGTTGCGGTTTCTATTGGCCCACTCTTTACAAAGAAGTGATGTAGTGAAAATATGTGATGAATGTTAAAGGGCCGGTGGTATATCGAAGAAGAATGAAGTGCCTCTCACTACCATTTTGGAAATTGATATTTTTGATGTGTGGGGTATTGACTTCATGGGTCTTTTTATGAGTTTTTGTGGAAACACCTACATCTTGGTCGTGATTGATTATGTGTATAAATGGGTTGAGGCAATTTCTCTACCCAACAATGAAGCAAGAAGTGGGGTGGCGTTCTTGAAGAAGAATATTTTCACAAGGTTTGGTACTCCGCGGGATATCATAAGCGATGAGGGGTCACATTTTTGCAACAAGGCTTTTGACATATTACTTGGCAAGTATGGTGTTACTCATAAAGTTATGACTCCCTATCATCCACAAGCTAGCGGTCAAGTGGAAGTCTCCAACTGAGAGATAAAGAGTATCTTGTCCAAAACAGTGAATGCTAACCGGACGGATTGGTCCAAGAAGCTCGATGATGCATTATGGGCTTATCGGACGGCTTACAAAACACCTATCGGAATGTCTCCATACTAGTTGGTGTTCGAAAAAGCTTGTCATATCCCGGTGGAACTTGAGCACAAAGCCATGTGAGTTCTAAACAAGTTTAATCTTGATTGGGATATAGCCGCTAATTTGAGGGTTGCACATTTAAATGAATTGGATGAGTTCCGGTACCATGCTTGTGCAAGTTCGTCCTTGTACAAAGAAAAGATGAAATATCTGCATGATAAATACATTTGGAACAAAGAGTTCAAAGTGGGTGATCATGTTCTATTGTTCAACTCACGGTTGAGGATGTTTACCGGAAAGCTAAAGTATAAATAGAGTGGTCCCTTTGAAATTGTGGGTGTGACGTCTTTTGGTGCATTGGACTTGAAGAAAAAAAATAATGAGGTATTCTGAGTCAATGGTCACTGGGTGAAGCACTATTTGGTAAAAGTTGGTGATGGCCACGTTGTGGGAGTGATTCATATCAAATGATGGTAATCTGCGTCGTGTCGCGACGTTAAATCAGGCGCTTCTTGGGATGCAACCCATGTTTCTTTTTCTTTTCTTTTCTTCTTTTGTAGTTATGTGTTATTTTTTGTGCTAACTGGATTTGAAGTGTTTTGCAGGCATGAGTGTACTTTACATGAATTGTGCCCAGAAAATTGCGTAAGTGTGGAAAGAATTGAAGACCGCAATTGTATTGTGCGGACCGCACAATTATGGTTGCTGCAGCAAAAGGTGCTCTGCGGCCGCACAATTACATTGCGGACCGCACAAATTGAAGGTGAAAAATGACAACTCTTTGAAGTTGGTCCGTCAGAAAAATGGTCGATCTATGGTCACAACACAAATTCTGCGGTCCGCAACAAAATCTGCGGCAACACACCAAATTCTATGGACCGCAAAACGTAAGGGCAACTGGTCCCTCAGGTAATAGAGTGCAAACTGCAATTGAGATTTTTCGGCTGCACTCACGTCTCTTTCCCTTGGCATAAATCGTTGAGTATAAATAGAGGGCTTAGGGCTACTGTTACCCTTTTCCATCTCTGAGCTAACAAATTACACAAATTTGAAATTTCTTCTTGAATCATCTGTCCACATGACTAGCAACTGTGATCACTCATTTCTTGCACTCATTCACATCTGGTATGCTTCATAATCTTGTTAATTTCTTTTAATTTTTAGATTTTTAGTAGAAATTTAGACCATTTGTCTGTTGAATTTATTTGACCAACCATGTGGGGTAAATATATAGTGGGTAGACTGGAAAATGCTCTAAAGGGAATGTGTAATTATATTTTCATGCTTAGATGTTGTTTCCATGTCAAAATTATGCAAAAAGTTCAAGTCTTAGGCAAAAATGACGGTCTGTTCGTAATTGGTTCAAAGCCAGGGCTGCACAAGAAATTGTGCGGTCCGCATAAGCTCAGTCTAGGGTACTTTAGTAAGGCATGATTCTGCGGCTGTAATAAAAATTGTGCGGACCGCAGAATTCACATTGCGGCCGCAAAACACCCTATTTTCTGTGATCAGAGAGTTGTCAAATTGGTGACTCTCATGTGCGCCCGTAAGAAAATTTGTGCGGACCGCAGAAAATTGGTTGCAGCCCTAAAACAGCTAAGTCTCTATCATGAGAGAGTTGCTATATTGGTGTTATTTGAGTTGCGGCTGCAATGAGAAATGTGCGGTCCACAATGACTATCCTGCGACCACAATAAAAATTCTGCGGACCACAACTCCCTACCCTGCAAACATGTTTCTACTATGTTTTCACTGTATTTTCTGCTGCGTTCTTACATTCATTCTGTGTCTGAACTTGAATTGCAAATAACAATCGCCTTTGCTTTGCATAGAACATGGTTCGATCTAGAGGCAGTGGTGACACTTCAAAAGGAAGGGGTGACCCCTCTCGGGGATGAGGGAAGATGCCGTTACCTAGTGCCCAACAACTTGAAATCAGAAAGAAGATAACAACCGGCAGAGGGAGAGGAGCAGACCTCTCGGAGAACAGTTCTTATGTCCCATCTAGGGACGTATCATAGGGCAACTCAGCCTCTGTACATGAGCAGTCGGCCTTCGAACCAAGGCTGCCAGGGAGATATCAGCTCAGGGATGAGCCATCATCATCACATAGCACCTCTGAGGGTTCGAAGAGTGCTAGTAAGGCTTCTAAGCCTTCCACTACACCTGTCCCCCCAGCACCAGAGATATCAGTTCAAGACATCTCCGATGATGGTAAAGGGGGAGATGCTACTGTTACCGACCTCGAGAGGTCAAAGAAGAAAAAGGTGTGGGAGGACCGGTTTGTCAGTTTGGCTGCCTTCACCAGTTTCCGTCAATGGTGGCCAGTGAGGTCACTCACTCTTGAGCGGCAGTTTTAGTTGAATAATCTCGAGAGGTATAACCATGCAGTATTGAGACAGTTTCTAGAGCGCAAATGATGGATGTGGTTTACCCAGAGAGTGGTGGATGTGAAGGAATACCTTGTCCGAGAATTCTACGCCAATGTGGCGCATATCAAGAAAGGGACAAAGGTGACTAAACTGAGGAACCTCAAGGTGTGATTTGATCAACACACATTGAACGCTTACTTGAGTTTTGATGATGTCGATCCCACATAGTACATAGAGAAATGTGCACTTGGGGATGCAACTCGGCCTTGGCTAATTAAGATTTTAGCAGCTCCTGGGCCACCACCACCATGGATCACAATAGGGGTTTCTATTCACAGGAGTACACTGAGCTTTGAGGAAAAAGGGTGGTAGACCTTTGTATGTGTCACGACCCCAAATTCCCTCTGTAGGATGTCGTGATGGTACCTAGTCTCTAAGACTAGGTAAGCCTATCAATTATGCGGAATAACGGAATCTAAATCTGAAACTCAAATCTCAACATATGAAATAAATAAAAACTGCAATTCAAAATAGTTACAACTCCCAAAACCCGGTAGAAATAAGTCACAAACTTCTAAGAGAAATACTAAGTATATTTATGCATCAGAGTCTAAGAGAATAAGGAGAACAACATAATAAGGATAGAGGGGGACTCCGAGGTCTGCGGACGCTGACAGATATACCTTGAAGTCTCCGCGTACAACTAGCTCACTGATATCTGGTTTGATAGGAAGTACCTGGATCTGCACAAAAAGATGTGCAGAAGCGTAATATGAGTACACCACAACGGTACCCAGTAAGTGCCAAGCCTAACCTCAGTAGAGTAGTGACGAGGTCAGGTCAGGCCCTACTGAAAATAATAAAAGACAGGGTGAAAAGTTTAATAATATAATAATAATAATGACAATGGGAATGAATTAAGTAAGGAGTATGTCACAATTTAACTACATATAATAATGGCAAATAATACCTCACGGAAGGAAAACAAGAATTTTCATATTTAAGGAAAACACAAAATAACCAAAAGCAAGTGCAGCCATAGAGAAATATCAACAAGAGCACTCCCGAGATACCGCCTCGTAGTCCCAAATCATAAATAAATTCACAATAATTTTTTTCCTTATATCACCACGAGAGCCTTCACATTTAATTTTAAAGAAAATATTTTTTCCGAAATATCATCCCGCATTTTAGCCACCCTTATCACACCGCATAACTTCTAGTAGTTCCCCTACTATAAACGCGTATCAAGACACCCTTATCTCACCGCATGCGTTTCAACCCCAGACCTTATACCACCGCATGCGTATTAATATCATAATATATCACAATTTGCATCTCAAGTGCCCAAATATTTCGACTTGCCAAAATAAATCAACATCAACAATATTTTCCACAATAAGGAGCTTATGGCTCAATCACAATGAGTATAAAAATCTCACAAAATATTCGGGAATGAATAACTTAGGAAAATTAATATTTCACAATTTTTAGCACGTTGCCTCAATACCAAATTTAAAAATGTCAAATAATTCATATTAATAATAATTAAATTAAGAAATTCAACTTTCAAATATTGAGCACAAAATAAAAGAAACACAATTTCAATTAAACAGGTAAAGCAATTAGCAGGAAAAATGTCAGGCAAATTTAAATATAAAAATAGATCAATGATGATGAATATAATCGAATAAAATAATTTAATTAATATGCAATAGTGCTCTAAACAATTTAAAGACATAATCTTCCATATTTAGCCCGTGTACATACTCGTCACCTCGTGTACACGGCTTTCAACACATCAACATTTTCATATCAATACCAATCCTAAGGAAAATTTTCCCCACACAAGGTTAAACAAGTCACTTACCTCGAACCGGGTAATTCTTTACTCCGCTATGCCTCTGCCTCTTGAATTGGCCTCCGAAGGCCTCGTATCTAGTCACAGTCAATTTGATTTAATCAATACAAATTGTTAGAATTTAATTCCATATGAAAACACTAATTTTCCAACAAAATCTGAAATTTAACTCAAACATTGCCCGTGGGGCCCACATCTCAGAACTCGAAAAAAGTTACAAAATATGAACGCCCATTCAACCACGATTCCAGCCATACAAAAATTACTAAATTCCGACATCAACTCGACCCTCAAATCTTCAATCTAAACTTAGGAATTTTCACAATTTTTCCAACTTAATCCACCAATTATATGTTAAAAACAATCATAGACTTGGGTAATTTGACCAAAATTGAGTTAAGAACACTTACCCCGATGTTTTTCTTGAAGAATCTCATGACAATCGCCTCACCCGAGCTCTTAAAATCCAAAAATGGGTGTTGTCTCGGTCTAGAAGCCGATGCTGTGTGTCGTCTCCTCCCCCTAAGAATTCCAGATCCTTCCCTAATTTCTAGCCCCTGTATTGTTCTGCTCTCCGTTCTTTATCTATGTGCGTCTCTAAAATGGATGAATTCTTGGGCAAAAGAAATGAGTGTCGTCCCTCACTAATAAAAATGACGTGTGTTTGTGCTCTTGTCAATTATTTGAATATGTACTACAAATAAGTATAAAAATTGAAACGGGAGAATGGGGTGATCACGTGAACTGATTCTAAGCATGTGAATTAGTTAAATTGGATATAAAGGAATCTTCAGCACTGTGGCCATCTTTGAATTGCTCTTCTTTTCTTTTTGATCATTTTTTTGTTGGTATAATCCAAAATACTAACCCATAACTTAATACATGAAATAAAAAGGGTGAAACAACTACATTAGCTATTATTTTGTGATTTTCAATTTTATCCAAAGTAAGATAAACTAAAAATTGCTAGACTAAATATTAATTAGCTAAAATAAAATAAAATATTCATGTAATTTTTATTTTTAAGATAAAATTAGGTAAAAAGTTAAAAATAGTCAAAATAACAATATTATATCTAAACCAACATCTAAGCACTAAAAGGTAAAAACATTTCGAGGAGGGTCAAAAATTACATGTCTACACACGTAACCACCAAATGAACTAGAGGAAACAAAAATTAGGGGTTTGGAGCTAGATCTCTCAAAACGATCGGCCGGGTCATTACAATATGCAACCGACTAGACCCGAGCCAGAATGAGACATATCTTCCTATCCCGCAGGCATTTCTAGTGGCTTCCATCATGGCCGGGTACCCCATCAATGTGGGAGCCTTGATGTCGGCCAATATCTCTGTGGTCGCTCGGCAAGCTGATACATCCTACCCGTATCCCAACACCATTACAGAGTATCTTACGGATGCGAGGGTAGACCCGAGGGACTTTGATACGAAGGTGCGGGTAAAGAAGCCCTTCTCATGGTACTCATTGATGGATGCACACAACCCTAAGAAAAAGGGTCAGCCGTCTACCACTATAGGCTAGTCTGATGAGCCATCGGTGGTAGCTGCAGAGGCAGTTGATATTCCATCCACTTCAGCTGATTCTTCAGCTAGTGCCACAGCTATGCCTCCACCACTACCCTCAGTGCCTACTGCAGTCCCTGTCACAGGTTCCACCTCGGCTTTGAAGCGGTTCCGATGCCTACTGCTCCACTCTATGCGCTGTGAGTCTCCCAAACATTAGCGAGCCTCAACAACTGGATGTAGACAACTAATGCAAAGATATCTGATTTATCCAGTACTGTTGCAACACAATCCTCTATGCCGGCACCTCAGATGCCCCCATCAGTGGAAGATACTCTGAAGAAGCTCTTGGACAACCAAAACACTATCATGGCTATATTGGTACAACGTGTGTCAGTGATCGAAGAGCTGGAAAAAGAAGTTAAGAAAATGAGAAAGTCTCAGACCTCCATGAAGTCAGCGAACAAGCTCCGGAGACAGGTTACCAAGCTTGCGGCAGCCGGAGATATTCCATTTGATATGCTGATTGACCCATACCATCCAGGCCCAGATCCTACAGCAACCTACAACACCAGCTGGTCAGTTTGAGGAGCCAAACTCTGCTGCTGATACTACTGAGGCAGTGCGTTATATGTTCACCAACCCAGTCACTCCCAGAGTTGAGGATGATGAGATCCAGTTGGAGAAGACTGAGGGTGGTGACACTGCTGTGGACACAGAGATAGCCACGAAGCCATAGAGAGTTTTCTTCACTCTTACCCTTCCTTTACTCCTATTTTATTAAGCATTGGGGACAATGCTTATTTTTATTCGGGGGTGGGGGTGGGGTGGAGTTTATTTGATCTGATTTGATGATTCTGAGACAATTGGTTTATAGTGACTTGACAATATTTTTTTCTTTTTCCCTATTCTGTATATATTCTCTCTTTTTTCTCTCTCTCATTATGTATATTCATCATGCTTTCGATAGTTTTTGTTTTGTAGCTTCTTTATATTTATTTTCTTATTAGTTAGTGTTTAAATTAGTAGATTCTTTTCGATTTAGTAGCTTTTTTTTATGTCTTAGTAGATAATAAGCCTTTGGTTTTCTTAATGTGACGGCTCTTTCCAAAGGTAATTTTTGTGTGAGCCGGGAGACTCTTCCCAACGATGGATGGCGTGACAACCTTCTTAAGGGACTGAGTCCGTTTTTGATGTTTAGATAATAATAGTAGTAGTAAGGAGTAAAAAGACCTAATTAAGTCATGCTCGAAGAGTCAAACATGCTTCACCGGGTATCAACACACTTAACTACATGCTTATGGTTAGAAGCAAGGTTCTTGAAAGAAATAGCTCTAGTTAGTGACTTTGTGATTCTTGTGTTGACTTAAGCAATCATCGAGTGGTTTAATCGAACCATAGTGATTTTCAATCCTGAATGTGGTCATTGTGGTCCCTCGACTCTATCCACTTTAACAATCCAATTGTGTGAGGGGTGAGATGTTTTGTTGCTAGTCCAAGTACCTGTGCGAATGGTCTAAAACTTGCCTCGAATGTGTTTCAAGGCGAAATATTAAGTTTTGCTTGGCTTGAGAAGTGATTATAGGCTTTCCTTGACCCGCTTGAATTTTTCATTGCCTACCAATGTTGTTATCCCTAGTCAACCCATTCGAGCCTCAAGCCTTTCTCATTTGATAACCATGTTACAAGCCTTTACCGGTTTTGTCATGACCCTCTCTTGGCACCAGAGCTTTTCTTAACACTCTTGTGAAATAATTGGCTAAAAATATAAGTTTAGGGGAGAGACGAAGAACTTGAAAGAGGTATAAAGGCACAAAAAGATAAAATAAATGATGAGAAGGAAAGGCAAGATAAGGAAAGAACAAAAAGAAAAATGCAAAAAAAGTGAATAAGTGGAAGAGTTGAAGGGATTCAAACAAAGGTAATGATCCAAAATATGGAGAAATCAAAGACGGATAAAATTAATATTATGATCAAGAAAGAGTAATGTTAAGTCTCTCTAGTTCCCCAAGGAAAAGACAGTGCCTCAAAGAATTGGCAAAGCATGAGCCGAGAACAAAAAAATATAGTGCTTAAGGAAAGGTGTAACCACTAAACCATATTGTATCCAACCCTAACCAAAAAGCCTTCATTACATCCCGAAAGAAGTCCTACCTGATTTCAAGCCGAGTAAGCTTACATTAGTGGCGATCTACACGAGGGGCAAGCCTATGGTACTTGAAGCCGTACGTGTGACATTCTCTTGAGAGAGATGAGTGAACCTTTCATAAGCCTTTGGATTGAGTGCTAAAATTCTTAAGTGAGATATGCAGACGGAGAATAGAGGAGGAGGAGTTTAGAATCCACAATGACCTACATGAGAGAGCGAGCTTCCTTGATAAATAAAGTCAACTTTTGATGCTCAAGTGTCACATTAGAACTATATATGCATAAATGTTCAACTTGTCACCTTGTTGATAATACATAAGTAGTGTGGGTAATTGTTGTTCCCAACTTATGTGTGAATGGATCAACTTTGAATGGTTGAAATGACCCTCAACTTGTGGAGGTGGGAACTATTTTGTTTGCTTGAGGACAAGCTAAGACTTAAGTTTGGGAGAATTGATAAGTGTGGATTTTGACTACTTATTAACACCTTTTTGCTTTTGTTTTAGTCTAAAAGTATTGGAATGTTGGAAGTTAGACTCTCGAGATGAAATCCAACTCAAAGAGGAGTAGTCTGAACTCAAAGCAATAAAAGGGTACAGAAGCATACAAAGTGCGGTCCACAGAAGGAATTCTGCAACTGTAGAAGAAATTGCGGTCCGCATAATTTCATCCGCGGCCGCAAACAATGAAGGAAATCCCAACAGACTTTCTAGCAAACTGCGGACCGTACATGAATTGTGCGGCCGCAAACAAAGACCTTGAGATCAACTCCAAAGGGCGTACAGATTTCCAAGTTCAAAGTCCCTCAGAATTGCGGACCGCACAAGAATTGTGCGGCCGCAGGAGAAGTGCCTTACGACCGTATACATAAAAGTGCGGACCGCAGAAGACTAGGTTGCGACCGCAATTCTAAATTTGCGGACCGCAGAAATGTTGTCTCACAGTCGTAGTTCAGAATTGTTCGACCGCAAAATCCTAGCTCCTGCAAGATGATAAATTGTGCGGACTGCACATGGAATTGTGCGGCCGCACCGAAGGATATTTTTGTCCGAAATTTCTAGCCTAGTATAAATAGACGAGTTTCATAAAATTAGGTCAACGTTTGACATCAGCAAGTCCTGTAGCCATTTTTCTTTGCCTCCTTTGGAAGTTTTATATATTTTAAAGTATTTTACTATAGATATTATCATTGTAACTTTACAATATGAGTTTAATTAGTATTTCTTCTTTTATTTCTTCAATTTCAAGCATGAGTAGCTATAATTTTACTAGGGTTGTGACCCAACCCTAGTGTTTAAACCTTATGGGTATCTAATTTAGTACTTGTTTATGATTGAGTGTTTATTATTTAGCCTTGTTTATGCTTTAATTTATGGAATTAATGATTGTAAACATTAGTTCATGCCTATTTGACTTAGTCTCTACTTGATAAAGAGAGACTTAGTCTAAGAAAACTTGGTTAACAAGAAATTGGGTCAATCGAGAGATTGATTAACCCAATTAAAGGGTTCAACCTAGAGATAATAATAACCCGACTTGAGCTTTTATCAACCGTTTTGTGTGATACCCACTTCAACTTGAGAAAGCCAAATTGGGCAAAACCACTCTCTGACCGAGAGGTATTGATTGGGTATTTGAGAGTTGATAGCTATAATACACCCCGATTAGCAAAACAAGCATTAAGATTTTTATCCTATTAGGAGAACACCTAGGTGATAGTCATAGCCCTATGCTTTTTACAAACTTGAAAAACAACAAAAACAATTATCCTAGTATTCTTTTACTTTGCAATCTTTAGTTTTAAAATAGAAATAGCAACAAAACCATTTTGTGGAAATGCAAATTAAGATAGTTCAAATTCACGCATTAGAATATATACTCCTAACTCCCATCTAGCTCCCTGTGGATTCGATCCGACTCTTCGTTGGGTTACTATAATTGCATGACCGTTTCATACCTTGTTTTGTGGTGTGCATTATGCGCGATAGTCAAGTGTCATGGCGGCTCATAGTTGATTTCTGTTTCCTTCAGGTGCCTGATGCGAAATGAGGCAACCTCCCATTTGTCCAACTTCATGAGACCCCTAACCTGCCTTGGGAGCTCTTAATATGTATTGTATATAATATGTTGCCGATGAGAATTACTCCATGCCGCTAATTTATCCGAAACCTTGTTTGCCTCTCTGAAGCAATGTTGCACTTTTATCTTCCGATTGGCGACAAGTCGCTTAATATCTTCAATTTTTTGTTGTATTCTCCATGGGGTAGCTGAGCCTTCCGTCACACACGTAGTTACCGATTTCGAGTCTGCTTCTGCTATCTTGCAGTCTATCTTTGTGCACACAGTTAGAGCCCGAATAGCATAGCCCCACTTTCTTCCTCATTGCTTGTGCTAAGTCCTATGAACATGGAGTATGATATAATGAACTTCCCATTCCAGTCTCTGACGATTCCCCATATGCCACATATTCCATCTATGTAGCTCCCATTGCTATTGAGGTTGAGGGCTGTCGCTAGGGGCTTCTCCCATTTTACCAGTTTATATGTTCGATAATTTATCGGATGGTCTACTACTGCTTGCAGTTGGTCCCAAGACGGTTGCAGTGTTATCTTCCCAAATATCGCCTTGATTAGCTCGATGAGTGTGTAGGCTATCATACTTTTTGATTTTCGAGCTAAGGGATTTTTATTACCATATCTAGAGGCATGTATTGATCTCCACAGCTCCTAAATAACCACGACATGTAATACTTTCACCATGAATGAGGCTAGTATGTTAGCGGTTTTGAAGCTCCACCAGTTGTACACTAGTTGGCTAAGCGGAACACCACTGATTGTTATGCCAAAAAGGTCTGCACAATTTTTCCATACACCTTGGGCCAATGTACCAGAATAAAAAAGATGTTCAGTGGTTTCTAATTCAGTTGAGTGGGGTTGGCAGCAATAGCATCTCGCCTAAAGGTTGTATCCAAATTTTGCAACTCTTCCATCTGTTGGAACTCTGTCTCTTAGATCCCTTAGAGTCATGAATGCCATTTTAAATGGCACCTGTTTATTCCATATTCTGTCGTCTAAGGCATTCCCAAGCTGAGGTCACCGAGAATTTTCCCGTTGAGCTTTCTGCCCATATAACTGTATCTGGCACCCCTGGTGATAGCATTATGTGATATTGTTCTACTATATTTTTAACTGGGATTGGGATCTCTCTTTCCGATGCGTCATATTTCCATGTACCTCCCTCTAGTATATCCTTGAGTAGAATATCTTTTGGATTTATTCCATCGGGTAGAAGTTTATATAGAGGTCCATGTTTTGTCCAATTGTCGAACCAGATAGAAATGTTCCCTTCTTTGGGTACCCAAATAAAGTTTTGCTCAACTTTCTTCTTGATCTCACTTAGAGACTTCCAGGTGATGGATTTCCCTGATCTCCAATATGCCACAACTGGGTGCCTTCTTTTGCAATACTTTTCTAGCATGAACTCTCTCCATAATGAGTTTCCTGTTCTTAAGTTCCACCATGTTTTGGCTGTGAATGCATCATTGATGTCCTGTAGGCTACGAAAGTGAGCTCCTCCTTCAGAGTAGGGGAAGCACAACGACTTCAATGAAATCCAGTGGTGTCTATCATTCCTATTTGCCCCTCTCCAGAAAAAAATAGTAAGGATCCTTTCTATGTGTGAGAACCCCTTTTGGTGGATTCATAGTTGCGAGCAAGTGTGTTGGCACAACGTGTAGAACATGTCTTATTAGTATGGCTTTCCCTACTGTTGACATTAATTTTGTCTTCCATCCTTTAAATCTACTTGTCACCTTGTTCCCTAAGTCTGTAAAATAGGCGATCTTCTATCTTCCAACACAAACAGGGGGCACCCAAGATACTTTGTTGGAAACTTCTTGTAATGCATCCTTATGATATTCTTGACTCTATTGTCCACATTCAGTGAGGCTGCAATTTTCAGCATGAAACAACTCTTGTCTTTATTTATCTTTTGCCCACAAGTTTCTTCATACACTTTCAGAGTCTTCATCACCAATTGTAGTTTTTTTTTGCGCCCACTTGTGAACAAGATTATGTCATCGACAAAGGCAAATGGTTTACTTGTGGTCCGAGCCTAGACATATAGAATCCTGTGTATCTTCTTCTTTTGTGTAACTCATTTAGCATTGCACAGAGGAGTTCAACACTTAACACAAACAAAAAAGGTGAGATCGGGTTGCCTTGCCTTAAACCATTTTTTGATTTGAAGAAGCCAAACCTTTACCCATTAACTATCAGTGAATACCAATTACTAGAGATGTGATTGTATATTATATTCACCCATTTATTTGAGAAGCCCAGTCTCTTCATTAAGTTACACATGTAATGTCAGTCAACCCTGTCATACGCCTTAAAACAACATTGCCTCCTTTTTTGGCTTTGAGATGTCTTTGATGATTTCCTGAGCCATGAGAATATTTTCAGAAATCAGTCTCCCCTTTATGAAGCATGACTGATTGCAGGAGATTATTTTTGGCAACAATTATGTGAGCCTGGAATTTAAAACTTTTGCTAGGATCTTGCTCGATACGTTGCACAAACTGATTGGCCTTAAGTCTGATAGTTTTTGAGGGAAGTCGACTTTTGGTATCATGACCAGGCATGTGTGGGAAATAAACTTTGGTACAGAGGACCCCTGGAAGAAGGCTACTACTGCATTATAAACATCTTCGGCAATTACTTTCCATCAAGTTTGATAGAAGAGGGCATTCAACCCATCTGGGCATGGGGCACTCTCCGTATTGATGGAGAAAACACTGCTTTTGACTTCCTCTAATGTAGGTATAGCTGTAAGCATTTTGTTGTCTTCATCTGAAACTTTTGGTGTAAGACAGTCCAAGACTGATTGATAAAAGGTTGTCTCATTATGGCTGAAAATCTTCTGAAAAAGCTCTATGGCTGCTGTAGCAATATCTTGTTCCCCTTCTCTTTAAATACCACTATTATCTTGAATTTTAAGAATATTCAATCTTTTCCTTCTTCCTTTTATGACTAAATGGAAATAAGCAGTGTTTTATCACCATCGTTTAGCCAATTTGCTTTCACCTTCTGCCTCAACACTGCATCTTGAATTTTTAGGTACTGGAAGTACTCAACTTTCAGCTTGTTTAGAGCGGTCCTCTTCTCCGATGAATTATTTTGAATCAAGTCATCTTCACGGTTGGATATTTGTTTTTCCAATCTTTTTGGCTCTTCATATATGTCTCCAAATTCTTCCCTGGACTAGGAACTGAGCCTATGCCATATCTTCTTTAGCTTCTGATGAAGTATCCACATCGCATTACCTATGATAGGTTCTTGCCACACTTCCTGAACCACATATATGAGGACTTTATGGTCCAACCGAAAGTTTAGAAACTTGAAGTAGCTGGGACCGTTATGATTCGATGTGGTTTTCGTGTTGATCAATAATGGTGCATGATCAGAGCAGTCTCTTGCTAAATGCGTGACCGATGTCTCATGTATTGTTTCCGACCATTCTGAGTTTATGAGCAATCTATCGAGTCTTTTCCAAATTGTGTGATTTGGCCCCCTATTGTCACACTAGGTAAATTTTGCTCCGTAGTAACCTGCATCTTGAAGCCCGTAATCATCTATACAATTCATGAACTCTAGGCTATTGTTTAAGCTATATGGTAGCCCCCCATATTTTTCTTCTGCACCAAGGATGATGTTGAAATCGCCTACCACAACCCATGGTCCTTGTATATTATTGCTCCGGTATCTTAACTAATTCCACAACAGTTTCCTTTCTCACGAAGTACATTTTGCATACACTACTGTCACATGTACTGGAGTAGTCAACCCTATTAAGGTTACATGGCATGTAATCTGTTGTTTTGTATCTTCTAGTATATTGTCTAGTACCTCTAATGACCAAAATAACCAAATTTTATTGTTGCAATTAAAGTAGCAGTTCTACATTTGTCACGACCCAAATTCTCCCTCCGTGAAACGTCGTGACGGCACCTAGTTTCTATGACTAGGTAAGCCTAATACTTACGGAAATGAAATGAAAAACATGTAAATTTAACAACTAACAGTAACAGATATTTTAATAAGCAATTAAGATGCCGCTCGACATATACAATAATCAACTCTCGAAATATACATGACACTCCCAAGACCCGGAACACCGTAAGTCACAAGCTTCTACGAAGTTCTAACTGTTCTATACATCAGTGTCTATAGAAATAAGAGAAGAATCAACATAGGGGGATAGATGGGGGACTCCGAGGATCTACGGGCGGTGACAGATGTACCTTGAAGTTCTACGAAACAGCAACAACTGCAACTAAGGACGAGGCTGGAAAAAAGAATTTGGATCTGCACACGAAAAACATGTACAGAAAAGGGCGTGAGTGCACCACAGCGGTACCCAGTAAGTGCCGAGCCTAATCTCGGTCGAGTAGTGATGAGGCCAGGTCAGACCCACTGGTATATATTAATAAAAATAGGAGAATAAGCAGTATAATAAGAGACTAACGTTAAATGAAGGAAAGCACAGTGAAATAACATAACAGTGCACGGAATTAAGCGACAGGGGATCTCCCGAGATACTGTCTCGTAGTCCCAAAAGTAAATATGCAGGGAGAACTCCTGAGGTACCGCCTCGTAGTCTCAAATTAAATGTGCAGGGAGATCTCCTGGAATACCGTCCCGTAGTCCCAAAAGTAAATATGCAGGGGGATCTCTCGGGATACCGTCCCGTAGGCCCAAAAGTAAATATGCAGGGGGATCTCCCAGGATACCGTCCCGTAGTCCCAAAGTAAATACACAGTGCAATCAATCACAAATGACAAGTACAACAAGAGAAATCTACAGTCTAGACTAAGTGCAAGTCGGGAAAGAAGCAGGAATTCAATAGGCATGCTGCAAAGAGTTCAATTAAGCAAATATGGCACGTAGACATGCTATTATAAGCTAACAGGGTAACTACGCGTGCTAGTATATTCAATTAAGGTGGAAACAGGGAATTTCTTAGTAAACAAAATTAGGTTTTTCAACAAATAGCCCGTGTACGCACTCGTCACCTCGCGTACACGACGCTCACATAGTAAGAATAGTACCAAATCCTAAGGGGATTTAACCCACACAAGGTTAGGCAAGCCACTTATCTCAAACCCAGCTCAATCAATCCGTAATAATGCTCTTTCCACGAATATCCAACTCCGAATGGCCCAAATATAGCCAAAATCAATTACATACCATAAATACAACTATAAGAATTAATCTAATTAATTAAATCAAAGCTAAAGTAAGAAATTGGAAAAACGCCCTAAAAAGCCTCCCCGGGCCCACGTCTCGGAATCGGGTAAAAGTCACAAAATATGAACACCCATTCACTCACGAGTTCACTCGTACCAAAATTATCCAAATCCGATGTCAAAATCCCAATCAAAATCCAAAAATCTTAGTTGAAGAACTTCTTCCCATTTTTCTAATTTTCAACCCAAATCTGCAATTAAATGATGAAATTAATGATAGTTCAATGGGATATAACCAAAATCAAGTGTAGAATCATTACTCAATTGATGTCTCTGAAAATCCCCCAAATTCTCGTCCAAATCCGAGCTCCCAAACTCGTTTTTGAAATGTTTAGTACTGCCTAGTGATTCCTTAATCGCGATCGCGGAAATAGCCTCGCGATCGTGAAGAACAACTTTGCTGCTCCAGAAATTAACTCTATGCGAACGCGTAAAACACCACGCAAATGCGATGCTCTGGCTCTCAGACTCACGCGATCACGAACGTCCTCACGCGTTCACGATGAGCAAAGCGCGTGGCCCAACTTTGGTCCACTTAACCCTACGCGAAAGTGACCTTGTCTCTGCGTTCACGAAACACCACCTCACTTCACTACGCATTCGCATGCCCCTATCCGCGAATGCGTAGAACAATTCCATCCTCTTGCCCTGCTAGCTTACGCGATAGCGGATCACCCCACGCGATCGCATATAAGGAAACCAGAATTTAGACACCAGAAACTTCAGCAACCTCCTAAGTCCAAAAATCGATCTGTTGGGCATCCGAAATTCACCTGAGGCCCCCGAGACCTCAACCAAACATACCAACCAATCCTAAAACACCATACGAACTTAGTCGAGCCCTCAAATCATATCAAACAATGCTAAAATCACGAATCACCCTCCAATTCAAACTTAATGAACTTGAAACTTCAAATTTCCACAACCGATGCCGAAACCTATCAAACCACGTCCGATTGACCTCAAATTTTGCACACAAGTCGTATTCAACATTACGTACCTACTCTAACTTCCAAAATCGGAATCCGACCCTGATATCAAAAGGTCCACTACAGGTCAAAATTTCCAAAAATTTGACTTTCGCCATTTCAAGCCTAAATGAGCTACAGACCTCCAAAATACATTTCGAACACGCTTCTAAATTCAAAATCACCCAACAGGGCTAACAAAACTGACAGAACTCTATTCCGGAGTCGTCTTCACACAGTTCTAACTACGGTCCAAATCCTAAGGCTTAAACCTCTATTTAGGGACTAAGTTTCCCAAAACACTCCAAAAATCAAAATGAAACCCCCCGGCACAATAACAAAAATAGATATGGGAGAAGGAGTTAATAGGGGATCAGGGCTATAATTCTCAAAATGACCGTCCGGGTCATTACATCCTTACCTTCTTAAAATAATCGTTCGTCCTCGAACGAGCATAAAGACATACTTAAAGTGGTGAAAAGGTGAGGATGACGGCTGCGCATAACATGCTCGGTCTCCCAACTCGCCTCCTCGACCGGCTGACCCCTCCACTGAACCTTCACGGAAGCAATGTTCTTTGACCTCAACTTTCGAACCTGCCTGACCAAAATAGCTACTGGTTCCTCAATATAAGATAGATATTTGTCCAATTAGACTGAGCTAAAATCCAATACATGAGCCGAATCATCGTGATACTTTCGGAGCATAGAAATGTGGAATACCGGATGGACTCCTGCTAGGCTGGGAGGGAAGGCAATCTCATAAGCAACCTCCCCAACATGTCGTAACACCTCAAATGGGCCGATAAACCGTAGGATCAGCTTGCCCTTCTTTCTGAACCTCATAGCACCCTTCATAGGTGAAACCCGAAGCAAGACCTGCTCTCCAACCATGAATGCAACATCACGAACCTTCCGGTCCGCATAGCTCTCCTGTCATGACTGGGTTGTGCGAAGTTGATCCCGAATCACCTTCACCTTATCCAGGGCATCCTGGACCAAGTTTGTACCCAATAATATAGCCTCGCCCGACTCGAACCAACCTACTGGGGACCGGCACCGCTGACCATACAAAGCCTTATACGGTGCCATCTGGATGCTTGACTGATAACTATTGTTGTAGGAAAACTCCACAAGTGGTAAGAACTGATCCCAAGCACCCCCAAAATCTATCACACAAGCGCAGAGCATATCCTCTAGTATCTGAATAGTGTGCTCGGACTGTCCGTTCGTCTGAGGGTGAAATGCTGTGCTCAACTCAACCCGAGTACCCAACTCCTATTGTACAACCCTCCAGAACCGTGATGTAAACCGCGTACCCCGACCAAAGATGATAGATAACGGTATGCCAGGAAGCCCGACGATATCGCGAATGTAAATTCGAGCCAGCTGCTCGGAAGAATATGTAGTCATCACATGAATGAAATGAGCTGACTTGGTCAGCCTTTCCATAATCACCCAAATTGCATCAAACCTCCGCTGAGTTCGTGGGAGTCTAACAACGAAATCTATAGTGATCCGCTCCCATTTCCACTTTGGAATCTTTAACTTCTGAATCAACCCACCTGACCACTGATGCTCATACTTCACCTGCTATCAATTTAGGTACCGAGCCACATACACCACTATGTCCTTCTTCATCCTCCTCCACCAGTAATGCTGCCTCAAGTCCTGACACATCTTCGCGGCACCCGGATAAATAGAGTACCGCGAGCTATGAGCCTCCTGAAGAATCAACTCACGCAAACAATCTATATTAGGCAGACTTAGCCTGCCCTACATCCTTAATACGCCATAATCCCCAATAGTGACCTCCTTAGCATCACCGTTCTGAACCGTGTACTTAAGGACAAACAGGTGGGGGTCATCATACTGACGCTCCCTAATACGATCATAAAGAGAAGACTGAGAGACCACACAAGCCAATACCCTACTCGGCTCAGAAAAATCCAATCTCACAAACTGGCTAGCTAAGGCATGAACATCCAATGTTAAGGGTCTCTCTGCTGCTGGAAGATATGCTAAACTCCGCAAACTCTCCGCCCGGCGACTCAAAGAATCGGCCACCATATTGGCTTTCACCAAGTGGTACAAAATGGTGATATCATAATCCTTAAGTATCTCTAACCACCTCCTCTAACGCAAATCAAGATCCTTCTGCTTGAACAGATGCTGTAAACTCCGGTGATCGGTGTAAATCTCACAAGGAACACCGTACAAATAGTGGAGCCAAATCTTCAGGGCATGAACAATAGCTTCTAACTCAAGGTCATGGACATGATAGTTCTTCTCATGAACCTTCAGCTGTCTGGATGCGTAGGCAATCAACCTACCATCCTGTATCAACACCGCGCCAAGACCAATCCGCGACGCATCAAAATATACAATGTAGGACCCCGAACCTGTAGGCAATACCAAAACTGAGGCTGTAGTTAAAGCTGTCATGAGCTTCTGAAAGCTCTGCTCACACTCCTCTATCCACCTGAATGGATCCCCTTCTGGGTCAGCCTGTTCATAGGTGCTGCAATAGATGAGAATCCCTCTACAAAGCGACGGTAATACCCCGCCAAACCAAGAAAACTACGGATCTCCGTAGCCGATGACGGTCTAGGCTAACTCTGAACTGCTTTCACCTTCTTCGGATCCACCTTGATCCCATCACTCGATACTATATGGCCCAAGAATGCCACTAATTCTAGCCAAAACCCACACTTTAGAAAAGTTTGCATATAACTTCTTTTCTCTTAAGGTCTAAAGCATAGTCCTCAGGTGCTGCTCATGATCCTCCCGAGTCTGGGAATACACTAGGATGTCGTCAATGAACACAATAATGAAGGAGCCAAGATAGGGACGGAATACACTGTGCATTAAATGCATAAAGGTTGTTGGGGCATTGGTCAGCCCAAAAGACATGACAAGAAACTCATAGTGACCATATTGGGTCCTGAAAGTAGTCTTTGGAATATGTGGCTCCCGAATCTTTAACTGATGATAGCCTGAGCGTAAGTCAATCTTGGAGAACACTCTGGCACCCTGCAACTGATCAAATAAGTCATCAATATGAGACAATGGATACCTGTTCTTCACTGTAACTTTGTTCAGCTGGCGATAATCAATACACATTCGCATATAACCATCCTTCTTCTTTGCAAACAAGACCAGAGCACCCCAAGGTGACACACTGGGCCGAATGAAGCCCTTATCACACCCCTTCTCAACCATTTGTTGAGCTTTAAGAAATGAAATGACTCGGCTGGGAGTATACTCTAAGGTTCCTCTCCACTATAATCGCAGTAAGCCTGGCATATCTAGCATCACGGTCTTAACATGACAATCAAGAATAACATAATGGGGCGACAACCAGTCCATGCCCAAGATAACATCAAAGTCTACCATGCTGACTAATAATAAATCGGCTCGGGTCTCAAAACCACTAAGAGCAATCAAACATGAACCGATACACGTGGTCCACAATAAGAGAATCTCCTACAAGAGTAGACACATAAACATGGGAACTCAAAGAATCCCGATATACGCCCAAATGTGGGGCAAAATAAGAGGACACATATGAATACGTAGAGCCTGGGTCAAATAATACCGACACATCTCTATGATAGACTGGAACAATACCTGTAATGACAGAGTCGGAAGAAACTTCCTCTGTACGAGCCAGAAGAGCATAATACCTGGCCTGGCCTCCCCTTCTAGGGCGACCTCGAACTCCTCAACCTCCACCTCGAGCTGACTGAGCAGGTGGGGAGGTAGCTGGTGCTGGAATCATAACCTGAGGACCTAGTGGAGCACGTGGTGGCTGAGAAGTCTGTGGAGGTGCAACCCTCCCAAGTCTGGGGAAATCCCTCACCATATGGCAAGTGTCGCCACACTCAAAAAAACCCCTCGGAAGGCATGGCTGCTGTGACTGACTCGGGCCAGGTCTGCTGGACTGGCCACTAAAAGTACCCCAAGCAGGAGGCACACTAGATACTGGCGGTGCATAATAAGGCTCCTGGGGCCTAGAAGGGGCTGGAATACCACTGGCGGCTGGAAGAGCTGAATGAACGGGGCGACCCATAGAACCCCTACCTTGGAGAGCTGTTGGGGCACGAGCTCCAGAATAAGAACCAGTCTCTCGAGACCTCTGAGCCTCTCTCTCCTCTCGGTCCCGGGCAAGCATGCCCTCCAATCTCCTAGAAATACTCACAACCTGTTGGTAAGGAATATCCATCTCTAGCTCCATGACCATACTAATCCTGATACTAGGGTAGAGTCCCTCAATAAACCGACGAACCCTCTCTCGAACTGTGGCAACAAAGGCCGGTGCATGTCGGGCTAAATTACTGAAGCGGACTGCATACTCTAACACAGTCATAGCACCCTGGCGCAGCTGCTCAAACTCCGCGCGCCATGAGTTCCTAAGGTTCTAAGGGACATACTCTCTCAAAAACATGTCCGAGAACTGAGTCCATGTAAGTGAAGCTGCCTTATTCTGACTACTCAACTCATAAGCATGCCACTACTGATAGGCTGCTCCTCTAAGCTGGAAAGTGGTAAAAGAAATCCCACTCTTCTCCGTTACACCCATAGTACGGAGAATACAATGACACTCCTCAAGAAAACCCTGAGCATCATCTGTAACCAATCCGCTGAAGGTAGCTGGGTGGTACTTCTTGTACCGCTCAAGTCTGAGCTGCTCCACCTCAGAAGCGACTGTCCTATTCTCGTGCTGAACCGGAGCTACCGGCGACATATGAATGAACTCTAGGGCCTGATCAACCTGGACCCTCTGCTCAGGAGTGCGTGCTGCAGGAGTCTGTGCCCCTCCCCCGGAGTGAGATGTGGCGAGAGCTAACGAAATCAATCCAACCTGAGCTAAGGTGCTGAACTTGTTCATGAACTGGGCTAGAGTCTCCTGGAGGGCTGGTGCAACAATAAGAATCTTCGGTGCCTTCCCTCCAGCTGAAACTGCTGGGGGCTCCTCTATCGCAGCTGGCACGGGTGCTCTGGCTGCACCGCGTGGCCGTACTCTACCCCGACCCTAGCCTCCGGCGGCTTTAGCAGGGGGTGCCTGGTCATCAGATCCTCCGGTACGGGTCCTCACCATATGTGAGAAAGAATCGAATAGCGAAGTTTTATAATTTGATGCCAATAACTCGCACGACAAGGAGTTAAAAGAATTATGTTTGTTCCTAACAGTTCCATAGCCTCTTGAAGATAAGTACAGACGTCTTCGTACCGATCCACAAGACTCTATAAACCGGCTTGTGACTCATGACACCTATAAACTTAGAGCTTGATACCAACTTGTCACACCCCAAATTATCTCTCCATGAAACGTTGTGACGGCACCTAGTCTCTTCGACTAGGTAAGCCTAACACTTGTCGAAATGAAATGAAAAACACGAAAATTTAACAACTAACCGTAACAGATATTTTAATAAGCGATTTGGATGCCTTTCGGCATATACAATAATCAACTCTCGAAATATACATGACACTCCCAAGACCCGGAACAACGTAAGTCATAAGCTTCTACGAAGTTCTAACTATTCTATACATCGGTGTCTATAGAAATAAGAGAAGAATCAACATAGGGAGATAGATGGGGGACTCTGAGGATCTGCGGGCGTGGGCAGATGTGTCACGACCCGAAATTCTTGCCTTCGGACCGTGATGGCACCTAACATTTCACTTGCTAGGCAAACCAACGTTAGAATAATATTAACCAATTTTTAAACAAATTTTAAATTATTAATAATCCAAGAAAAAATGCGGAAGCAAGTTTGAAATATAGTGAATAATCCATAAAACAAAACGGTGTCTAAATACCATCCCAGAATTGGTGTCACAAGTGCATGAGCTTCTAGAATAAATACATTTAAGGTCTGAATAAAATAAAGCTATCTGGAAATAAACACACAGCTAAAGTAAAATAGACGGGGACTCTAGAACTGCGAACGCCATTCAGTTATACCTCAAGTCTCCTCTGGTAGCTAAAATCCGAGCAAGTCTACGGCACGCCGCTGGGACCAACTCCAAAATCTACACAAGAAGTGCAGAGTGTAGTATTAGTACAACCGACCCCATATACTGGTAAGTGCTGAGTCTAACCTCGACGAAGTAGTGACGAGGCTAAGGCGGGTCACTTACATTACCTGTATGCAATATTAGTAATAGAAACAATAATAAGAATAAATCAGGTAACTCATTTATAATAATTGAAACCAACACAGCAGTCATAATCCATTATTATTTCAACCAATTCTGTTGCAGCGTGTGACCCGCTCTCACAATATATTCACATTCAATTCTGTTGCAGCGTGCAACCCGCTCTCCTAACATATTCCTTTTAATCAAGTCTGTCATGTATTTATTTCAATCAAGTATATATATAGACTTTTAAATAAGTCTGTTGCGGCGTGCCATCCGATACCCCAATATTAACTTTTTAATAAGTCTGTTGCGGCGTGCCATCCGATTCCCCAATATTGACTTTTTAATAAGTCTGTTGCGGCGTGCAACCCGATCCTCCAATATTGACTTTTTAATAAGTCTGTTGCGGCGTGCAACTCGATCCTCCAATATTAACTTTTTAATAAGTCCGTTGCGGCGTACAACCCGATCCTCCAATATTAACTTTTTAATAAGTCTGTTGCGGCGTGCAACCCGATCCTCCAATATTGACTTTTTAATAAGTCTGTTGCGGCGTGCAACCCGATCCTCCAATATTGACTTTTTAATAAGTCTGTTGCGGCGTGCAACCCGATCCTCCAATATATATCCATTTCAATCAATTCTGTTGCGGCGTGCAACCCGCTCCTCCAACATATTCATTTACCAATTCTTATAGAAGAAATTTTCCTGATATTTGCAACGATTAATATAAAACTATAAGACAACAAGCATACAATAATTATGATTTAATTATGAAACAAAATTATTATGGAAATCAAAGAGAAAATAGGCAGTTTAATATTTAATATGCTAAATGTCAAATAACAATTAAGACTCATAATTCAAATAGCATGTAACAATTAATGCAAGAATTCAAAGATTAATGTTTGACAAAGAATAAGAGAGAAATAATTATTATAATAATTAATCCATGATTTAAAATAATTTATGATTTTCCAAGTAAGTAGGCATCAGTCAATTTGAAGACGTATAGACACTCGACACCTCGCCTATATGTCATTCACATGCATTTCACATAACAAATAATTTAAGGGTTCTATTCCCTCAAGTCAAGGTTAACCGTGACACTTACCTCGCTTTGCAAATTCCAATCAATTATTCAACCACAGCTTTTCATTTTAAATTTGCCTCCGAAAGTTTCAAATCTATTCACAAACAATTCGATATATTCAATACGAATCATAGGAATTAATTTCATATGAATTTACAATTTTTTTGGATAAAAATCTGAAATTCATTAAAATATTCAGCAGTGGGACCCACGTCTCAAATCCCGGAAAACTCACGAAATCCGAACACCTATTCCGATACAAGTTCAACTATACAAAATTTGTCCAGTTCTGATATCAAATGGACCTTCAAATCTTAATTTTGAGTTTTTGAAAAGTTTTACAAAAAATCCAATTTCTTCTTTCTAAATCCGAAATAAATGATGAATATAGGGTTAGATTTATGAAATATAATCACTATATGATAAAGAAAACTTACACAGTTCGAAATCGTGAAAAACTCCTTTGAAATCGCCCCTAAGCCGAGTTATAATTGAGGGTTTGTGAAAATTGGGAAAAATCCCGTTTTGGTTTTTTTTTAAGTCACAGGGGTCAGGCCTTCTTCGCGTTCACGAAGGGCCTGTCGCGTTCGCGATGAGTAGTAGCCCGTGGCTTTCGCGTTCGCGAGTCCTCCTTCGCGTTCGCGAAGGCTTTCCCACCCTGCCTTCGCGTTCACGAGGCATTGCTCGCGTTCGCGATGAAGGAATGATCAACCCTCCCCCAGGTGTGCCTAGCACTACGCGTTCGTGAGGAGCTGGTCGCGTTCGCGAAGGGTAATGCCCCAACGCTTCGAGGTCGCGACCAAGCCTTCGCATTCGCGAAGAAGAAAACTTCAGCTGCCCAATTTACTCTTTGCGTTCACGAGAGTACCTTCGTGAACGTGAAGAAGGACATGCCAGAACACCTACTGCAGCAAAATACCAGATTTTTAAAGTCCAAAATATCCCGTAGCCTATTTGAAACTCACCCGAGCCCTCGGGGCTCCAAACCAAACATGCACACAAGTCCTAAAACATCATACGAACTTGGTCACGTGATCAAATCGCCAAAATAACACCTAGAATTATGAATCGGACAACAAATCAAAGGAAGTTTTCAAGAAAACTTTAAAACTTATATTTTTACAACCGGACGTCCGAATCACGTCAAATTAACTCTGATTCTCACCAAATTCGCCAAACAAGTCATAAATATTATAGTGGACCTACACAGGGCTCAGGAACCAAAATACGGACCCGAGATCAATAAATCCAACTCCAGTAATTTCTTAGAAATCATTAAGCTTTCAAGCTTTTTATTTTTAATCAAAATTCCATAACTCGGGCTAGGGACCTCGGAATTCAAATCCGGACATACGCCCAAGTCCCAAATCATGATACGGACCTACTGAAATTTTCAAAATACTGATCCGGGTCCGTTTGCTCAAAATGTTGACCAAAGTCAACTTACTTGAGTTTTAAAACTCTATTTCCCATTTTAATCCATTTTTCACATAAAACTTTCCGGAAAATTGTACGGACTGCGCACGCAAGTCGAGGAATGATAAATGGTGCTTTTCGAGGTCTTAGAACACACAATTACTTATTAACTTTAAAGATGACATTTTGGGTCATCACAAGATGTATCTCTAAAACAACCGTTCGTCCTCGAACGGAGTTAGGAAAAAGTACCTGAGCTGGTGAATAAGTGTGGATATTTACTCCGCATGTCCGACTCGGATTCCTAGGTAGATGCCTCTACCGGCTGACCTCTCCATTGCACCCGAACTGAAGGATAACTCTTTGACCTCAACTGTCGGACCTGCTGGGCTAGAATAGCCACCGGCTCCTCCTTGTAAGTCAAATATTTGTTCAATTGGACTAAGCTGAAATCTAACACATGGGACGGATCACCATGATATATCCGGAGCATAGACACATGGAACACCTGATAAACCGCTGATAAACTAGGTGGTAATGCAAGCCTGTAGGCTACTTCACCCACCCTTTGAAGAATTTCAAAGGGTCCGATATACCTAGGGCTCAACTTGCCCTTCTTTCAGAACCTCATTACACCGTTCATAGGTGAAACCCGGAGCAATATTCGTTCTCCAACCATGAATGCAATATCACGAACTTTACGGTCGGCATAACTCTTTTGCCTAGACTGAGCTGTGCGAAGTCGATCCTGAATAATCTTGACCTTATCCAAGGCATCTTGTACCAAATCGGTACCCAACAACCGAGCCTCTCCCGGTTCAAACCAACCAACTGGCGATTGATATCCCCTTCCGTATAATGCCTCATATGGAGCCATTTGAATGCTCGACTGGTAGCTATTATTATAAGCAAACTCCACAAGTGGCAAGAAATGATCCCAAGAACCTCCAAAGTCTATAACACAAGTCCGGAGCATATCTTCCAATATCTGAATAGTGCGCTCTGACTGTTCGTCTGTCTGTGGATGAAATGGTATACTCAACTCCACCCGCGTGCCTAACTCACGTTGTACAGCCCTCCAGAAATGTGAGATAAACTACGTACCTCGATCTGAAATAATAGACACGGGCACACTGTGAAGGCGGACAATCTCACGAATGTAAATTTCAGCTAACCTCTCTAAAGATTAGATAACTGCCACTGGAATGAAATGGGCTGACTTGGTCAACCTGTCCACAATGACCCAAACTGCGTCAAATTTTCTCTGAGTTCGTGGGAGCCTAACTTCTGAAGCAAACCACCATGTCTCTGATGCTCGTACTTAACTTGCTGATAATTCAGACACCAAGCTACATGTGCAACTATATTCTTTTTCATTCTCCTCCACCAATAATGTTGCTGCAAATCATGATACATTTTGGCGGTACCTAGATGAATAGTATACCTGGAACTGTGTGCTTCTTCAAGAATTAATTCACGAAGCCCATCCATATTAGGCACACAAATATGACCCTGCATTCGTAGAACCCCATCTTCCCCCACAACAACCTGTTTGGCATCACCGTGTCCTTAAGGACAATTAAGTGAGGATCATTATACTGCCTCTCTCTGATGCACTTATATAAAAGAAGATCGAGCGACTGTGCAAGCTAGAACCCGACTGGGTTCTGAAACATCTAACCTCACGAACTGATTAGCCAAAGTCTGAACATCTGCAACTACTGGCCTCTCACCAACCGAAATATATGCAAACCTGCCCATACTCACAGCCTTTCTACTCAAGGCATCGGCCACCACATTGGCATTTTCGGGGTGATACAAAATGGTGATATCATAGTCTTTTAACAACTCCATCCATCTCCTCTGCCTCAAATTAAGATCCTTTTGTTTGAACAGATACTGGAGGCTACGATGATCAGTAAATACCTCACACGAGATACCGTAGAGGTAATGCCTCCAAATCTTCAGCGCATGAACAATGGCTGCCAATTCTAAGTCATGAACATGATAATTCTTCTCGTGAACTTTCAACTGCCGCGACGCATATGAAATTACCTTGCTATCTTGCATTAATACTGCACCAAGCCCAATGTGAGATGCGTCACAATATACCGTGTACGATCCTGAACCTGTGGGTAATACCAATACTGGCGCCGTAGTCAAAGCGGTCTTGAGCTTCTGAAAGCTCAACTCATATTCGTCTGACCATCTGAATGGGACACCTTTCTGGGTTAGTCTGGTCAATGTGCTTGCTATAGATGAAAACCCTTCCACGAACCGATGATAATGACCTGCCAAACCCAAGAAACTCCGGATCTCTGTAACCAAAGTAGGTCTATGCCAATTCTAAACAGCCTCAATCTTCTTAGGATCCACCTTTATGCCTTCTGCCAATACAACATGTCCTAAAAAGGCAATTGAGTCTTACCAAAACTCACATTTTGAAAATTTGGCATACAACTGATTATTCTTTAAGGTGTGAAGTACACTTCGAAGATGTTGTTCATGCTCCTCTCGACTGTTGGAGTAAATCAAGATATCATCAATGAATACAACTACAAAAGAATCCAAATAAGGCTTGAACACCCAATTCACCAAATCCATAAATGCTGATGGAGTATTTGTCAACCCAAATGACATCACTAGGAACTCGTAATGCCCATACCGAGTCCGAAAAGCTGTTGTAGGGACATCAAATGCCCTAATCTTCAACTGATGGTAACCAGATCTCAAATCAATCTTCGAAAATATATTGGCACCCTGAAGCTGATCAAATAAGTCATCAATTCTTGGCAGTGGATGTTTGTTTTTGATAGTGGCCTTGTTCAACTACCGATAGTCTATACACATCCGTATCGAGCCATATTTCTTCTTTACAAATAATACTGGTGCATCCCAGGGCGAGACACTGGGTCTAATGAATCCCTGATCAAGCAAGTCTTGTAACTGATCTTTTAATTCTTTCAACTCTGGCGGGGCCATACAGTGGCTGAGTGCCCGGAGCCAAATCAATACAGAAGTCAATATCTCTGTCGGGTGGCATCCCAGGCAGTTCTGCAGGAAATACTTCTGAAAATTCATGACCAACTGGTACTGAGTCCATAGAAGGGGCATCCGCATTGGGATCGCGAATATAAGCCAAATAGGCTAGGCACCCTTTCTCTACCATACGCCGAGCTTTCATATAAGAAATATCCCTGGTGGCAAAATGGCTAGGAGTTCCTTTCCACTCTTAGCGAGGTAACCCCGGCATAGCTAGGGTCATTATCTTGGCATGACAGTCCAATATAGCATGATAAGGAGACAACCAATCCATACCCAAGATAACATCAAAATCTACCATATCAAGAAGTAGAAGATCCACACTAGTCTCAAGATTACCAATAGTAACCACATACGAACGATAGACATGATCTACTACAACAGAGTCTCCCACCGGTGTAGATACATACACAGAAGCACTCAGAGAATCACAAGGCACAACCAAATATGAAGCAAAATAGGAGGACACATATGAATAAGTAGATCCTGGATCAAATAGAACTGAAGCATCTCTATGGCAAGCTGGAATAATAGCTTTGATCATAGCATTAGATGACTCGGCCTCAAGCCTAGCTGGAAAAGCATAAAATCGGTGCTGGGCCCCACCATTCTGAACTGCATCTCTGGGACGGCCTCTAACTGGCTGGCCTCCACCTCTAACGGTCTGACCTCCACCTCTAATGGTCTGACCTCCACCTCTAATGGCCTGACCTCCACCTCTAGCTTCCTGACTCTTACCTCTAGCTGGCTGAGCAGGCGGTGAAGCAACCGGTGCCGGTATGATGGCACGAGAATCCTGCCGTGATCTGTTACTCGCCAATCTAGGGAAATACCTCCTGATGTGACCAATGTTCCCACACTCATAACACCCATCCTGATGCCGTGGCTGCTGAAGCTGAAGCTGACCCAAATGGGCCGGATAACCACTGTAGTAACTCTGGAGTGGTGGTGCACTGATAGGAGATGATTGTGCACTAAATACTGGCTGCCCAGAGTAAGGCATAATATGACCGTGACTCCCTGAAGCACCGGGAGATGCATGAAGTGCTGAATGAAACGGTCTGGGAGGATGACCCCTACCAAAATTATCCCTGCCTCTAGACGAGGCACCACTGAAACCATCGAACTGACGAGGCCTCTTATCAGACCTCTGCCCTCTCTCCTGTGTAAGAACCATCTCAATCCTCCTGGCGACATTAGCAGCCGCCTGAAAAGAAATATCACTTCCGATTTCCTTGGTCATCTGAAGTTTGATAGGGTGACTGAGTCCCTCAATAAACCTTTTCACTCTCTCTCCCTCCGTAGGTAGTAAAAGGAGAGCATGACGGGCCAAATCCACAAAACGGGACTCATACTAAGTAACAGTCATACTGCCCTGCTGTAGACGCTCAAATTGCTTGCGGAATTCCTCTCTCAGTGTGATAGGGAGGAACTTCTCCAAAAATAGCTGAGAGAACTGCTCCCAGGTAAGTGCAGGTGATCCGACTGGTCGGGTTAATGTATAATCTCTCCACCACCTCTTAGCGGAACCCGTCATCTGAAATACAGCAAAATCAACCCTATTAGTCTCAACTATACCCATGTTCCGCAGCACCTCATGGCAGCGTTCAAGATAATCTTGTGGGTCCTCAGAAGGTGTACCACTGAAGTGAACTGGAAAGAGCTTAGTAAACTTATCCAGTCTCAATAAGGCCTCAAAGGACATGGCGTGCCTATCACCGATCTGTGCCGTAACAACTGGTTGAACTATCCCAACTGGCAGGGTTGCTGGAGCCTGATTCTGGGGAGCCATAAGCTTCGGAGCGGGAGTAGTGGGAGTTTGTGCTGCTCTCCCAGCCTATGAGACGGCTGGTGCTACTGGAAATGTACCATTTTCGGCCACGCCCTCCATAAGACTTACCAAACGGACTAGAGCATCCTGAAGTACTGGAGTGGCTATGAATCCTTCCGGGACCTGAACTGGTCCAACTAGTACATTTTGAACTGGGACCTCCTCCTGAAGGTCTACCTGAGGTTCTATAATAGGTGCAGCTGCTCGAGCTCTGGACTGAGCTCTACCTCGACCTCTGCCTCGACTTCTAGTATGACCTCGGTCTCGACCTCTACCCCTGGCCATATTTTCCACCAGGGGTTCTCGTCCCTATTCATTGGTAGAGGTATTACGTGTTCTCACCATCTACGGGAGAATAAGAGTAGAATGATTCAATCATCGATGATAGAATAAAATCGCACGACAGAATAAGAAAGAAGTGATATTGTTCCTAAACTTTATAGCCTCTGAGAGATAAGTACAGATGTCTCCGTACCGATCCTTCAGACTCTACTAAGCTTGCTCGTGACTCATGAGACCTATGTAACATAGTACTTTGATACCAACTGTCACGACCCGAAATTCCCACCTTCGGACCGTGATGGCGCCTAACATTTCACTTGCTAGGCAAGCCAACGTTAGAATAATATTAACCAATTTTTAAACAATTTTTAAATTATTAATAATCCAAGAACAAATGCGAAAGAAAGTTTGAAATATAGTGAATAATCCATAAAAATAACGGTGTTTAAATACCATCCCAGAATTGGTGTCACAAGTGCACGACCTTCTAGAATAAATACATATAAGGTCTGAATAAAATAAAGCTGTCTAGAAATAAACACACAGCTAAATTAAATAGACGGGAACTCCAGAACTGTGGACGCCATGTAGTTATACCTCAAGTCTCCTTTGGTAGCTGAAATCCGAGCAAGTCTACGGTACGCCGCTGGGACCAACTCCAAAATCTACACAAGAAGTGCAGAGTGTAGTATCAGTATAACCAACCCCATGTACTGGTAAGTGCTGAGCCTAACCTCGACGAAGTAGTGACGAGGCTAAGGCGGGTCACTTACATTGCATGTACGCAATATTAGTAATAGCAATAATAATTGGAATAAATCAGGTAACTCATTTATAATAATTGAATCCAACACAGCAGTCATAATTCATTATTATTTCAACCAATTCTGTTTCAGCGTATAACCCGCTCTCACAAAATATTCACATTCAATTCTGTTGCAGCGTGCAACCCGCTCTCCCAACATATTCCTTTTAATCAAGTCTGTCATGAATTTATTTCAATCAAGTATATATATAGACTTTTAAATAAGTCTGTTGCGGTATGCCATCCGATTCCCCAATATTAACTTTTTAATAAGTCTGTTGTGGCGTGCCATCCGATTCCCCAATATTAACTTTTTAATAAGTCTGTTGCGGCGTGCAACCCGATCCTCCAATATTGACTTTTTAATAAGTCTGTTGCGGCGTGCAACCCGATCTTCCAATACTGACTTTTTAATAAGTCTGTTGCGGCGTGCAACCTCGATCCTCCAATATTGACTTTTTAATAAGTATGTTGCGGCGTGAAACCCGATCCTCCAATATTGACTTTTTAATAAGTCTATTGCGGCGTGCAACCCGATCCTCCAATATATATCCATTTCAATCAATTCTATTGCGGCGTACAACCCGCTTCTCCAACATATTCATTTACCTATTCTTGTAGAAGAAATTTTACTGAAAATTGCCAGGATTACTATAAAACTATAAGACAACAAGCATACAATAATTATGATTTAATTATGAAACAAACAGTGACAAATAGCAAATTATTATGAAAATCAGAGAGAAAATAGGCAGTTTAATATTTAATATGATAAATGTCAAATAACAATTAAGACACATACTTCAAATAGCATGTAACAAATAATGCAAGAATTCAAGGATTAATGTTTGACAAAGAATAAGAGAGAAAAATTATTATAATAATTAATCCATGATTTAAAATAATTTATGATTTTTCAAGTAAGTAGGCAAACAGTCAATTTGACGACGTATAGACACTCGTCACCTCGCCTATACGTCGTTCACATGCATTTCACATAACAAATAATTTAAGGGTTCTATTCCCTCAAGTCAAGGTTAACCCCGACACTTACCTCACTTTGCAAATTCCAATCAATTATTCAACCACAACTTTTCCTTTTAAATTGGCCTCCGAAAGCTTCAAATCTATTTACAAACAATTCGATATATTCAATATGAATTATAGGAATTAATTGCATATGAATTTACAAATTATCCGGATAAAAATCCGAAATTCATTAAAATATTCGGCAGTGGGACACACATCATAAATTCCGAAAAAACTCGTAAAATCCGAACACCCATTCCGATACGAGTTCAACCATACAAAATTTGTCGAGTTCTGATATCAAATGGACCTTCAAATCTTACTTTTTTGTTTTTGGAAAGTTTTACAAAAATTCCAATTTCTTCCATCCAAATTTGAAATAAATGATGAATATAGGTTTAGATTTATGAAATACAATCACTATATGATAAAGAACACTTACCCAGTTCGAAATCGTGAAAAACTCCTTTGAAATCGCCCCTAAGCCGAGTTATAATTGAAGGTTTGTGAAAAATAGGGAAAATCCCGTTTTGGTTCTGTTTTAAGTCACAGGGGTCAGGCCTTCTTCGCGTTCGCGATAAGTAGCAGCCCGTGGATTTCGCGTTCGCGAAGGCTTTCCCCCCTGGCCTTCGTGTTCGCGAGGCATTGCTCGCAATTGCAATGAAGGAATGATCACCCCTCTCCCCCAGGTGTGCCTAACACTACGTGTTCGCGAAGAGCTGGTCGCGTTCGCGAAGGGTAATGCCCCCATCGCTTCGCGTTCTCGACCAAGCCTTCACGTTCGCGAAGAAGAAAACTTCAGCTGCCCAGTTTACTCTTTGCGTTCACGAGAGTACCTTCGCGAACGCAAAGAAGGACATGCCAGAACACCTGCTGCAGCAAAATACCAGATTTTCAAAGTCTAAAACATCCCGTAGCCTATCTGAAACTCACCCGAGCTCTCGGGGATCCAAACCAAACTGCACACAAGTCCTAAAATATCATACGAACTTGCTCGCGCGATCAAATCGCCAAAATAACACCTAGAATTATGAATCGGATATTAAATCAAAGGAAGTTTTCAAAAAAACTTTAAAACTTATATTTTTACAATCGGACGTCCGAATCACGTCAAATCAACTCCGATTCTCACCAAATTCGGCAAACAAGTCATAAATATTATAGTGGACTTACACCGAGCTCCGGAATCAAAATACGGACCCGAGGTCAATATGCAAGGGGGATCTTCCATGATACTAAGGACGAGGCTGGTAAAAGGAACCTGGATATGCACACGAAAAACATGTGCAGGAAAGGGCGTGAGTACACCGCAATGATTCAAAGTAAGTGCCGCGCCTAACCTCGGTCGAGTAGTAACGAGGTCAGGTCAGGCCTACTGGTATATAATAATAAAAACAGGAAAATAAGCAGTATAATAAGAGACTAAGGTTCAATGAAGGAAAGCACAGAGAAATAACATAACAGTGTAGGGAATTAAGCGATAGGGGATCTCCCGATATACCGTCTCGTAGTCCCAAAAGTAAATATGCAGGGAGAACTCCCAAGGTACCGCCTCGTAGTCTCAAAGTAAATGTGTAGGGGGATCTCCTGGGATACCGTCCCGTAGTCCCAAAAGTAAATATGCAGGGGGATCTCCTGGGATACCGTCCCGTAGTCCCAAAAGTAAATGTGCAGGGGGGATCTCCTGTGATACCGTCCCGTAGTCCCAAAGTAAATACACAGTGCAATCAATCACAAATGACAAGTACAACAAGAGAAATCTACAGTCTAGACTAAGTGCAAGTCGGGAAAGAAGCAGAAATTCAATAGGCATGCTGCAAAGAGTTCAATTAAGCAAATATGGCACGTAGACATGCTATTATAAGCTAACAGGGTAACTACGCGTGCTAGTATATTCAACTAAGGTAGGAACAGGGAATTTCTTAGTAAAAAATATTAGGTTTTTCAACAAATAGCCCGTGTACGCACTCGTCACCCCCGCGTACACGACGCTCACATAGTAAAATCAGTACCAAATCCTAAGGGGATTTCCCCCCCACAAGGTTAGGCAAGCCACTTACCTCAAACCAAGCTCAATCAATCCGTAACAATGTTCTTTCCACGAATATCCGACTTCGAATGACCCAAATCGAGCCAAAATCAATTACATACCATAAATATAACTATAAGAATTAATCTAATTAATGAAATCAAAGCTAAAGCAAGAAATTGAAAAATCGCCCTAAAAAGCCTCCCCGGGCCCACGTCTCGAAATCAGGTAAAAGTCATAACATATGAACACCCATTTACTCACGAGTTCACTCGTACCAAAATTATCCAAATCCGATGTCAAAATCCCAATCAAAACCCAAAAATCTTAGTTGAAGAACTTCTTTCCATTTTCCCCAATTTTCAACATAAATCCGAAATTAAATGATGAAATTAATGATAGTTCAATAGGATATAACCAAAATCAAGTGTAGAAACATTACCCAATCGATATCTCTGAAAGTCCCCTAAATTCTCGTCCAAATCCGAGCTCCCAAACTCAAGTTTTGATAAAAATGGCCAAACCCTCATTTTTGAAATGTTTAATACTGCCTAGTGATTAGTTAATCGCGAACACGGAAATAGCCTCGCGATCGCGAAGAACAACTTTGCTACCCCAGAAATTAACTCTACGCGAATACGTAAAACACAACGCGATGCTCTGGATCTCAGACTCATGCGATCACGAACGTCCTCATGCGTTCGCGATGAGGAAAGCGCATGGCCCAGCTTTGGTCTACTTAACCCTACGCGAATGCGACCTTGTCTCTGCGTTCGCGAAATACCACCTCACTTCACTACGCGTTCGCAGGCCCCTGTCCGCGAATGTGAAGAACAATTCCATCCTCTCGCCCAGATAGATAACGCAATCGCGAATTACCCCATGCGATCGTGTATAAGGAAACCAGAACTCAGACACCAGAAACTTCAACAACCTCCTAAGTCCAAAAATCGATCCGTTGGGCATCCGAAACTCACCCGAGGTCCCCGGGACCTCAACCAAACATACCAACCAATCCTAAAACACCATACGAATTTAGTCGATCCCTAACATTACATCAAACAACCCTAAAATCACGAATCACCCTCCAATTCAAACTTAATGAATTTGAAACTTCAAATTTCCACAACCGATGCCGAAACCTATCAAACCACGTCCGATTGACCTCAAATTTTGCACACAAGTCGTATTCAATATTACAGACCTACTCCAATTTCCATAATTGAAATCCGACCTCGATATCAAAAAGTTCACTACCGATCAAAATTTCCAAAAATTTGACTTTCGCCATTTCAAGCCTAAATGAGCTACAGACCTCCAAAACACATTCCAAATACGCTCCTAAGTCTAAAATCACCCAATAGAGCTAAAAAAACTTGTGAAATTCCATTCCGGAGTCGTCTTCATATAGTTCCGACTACGGTCCAAATCCTAAGGCTTAAACCTCCATTTAGGGACTAAGTTTCCCAAAATACTCCAAAAACCAAAACGAAACCTCCCGGCAAGTCACAATAGTAGAAATAGATATGGGAGAAGCAGTTTATTGGGGATCGGGGCTATAACTCTCAATACGACCGGCCGGGTCGTTACATCCTTCCTAGCTGGTTCATGTATCTGTCGATTTTTGTTGATCTAACCATTGGTTCTTGTAGTGCTATAAAGGGTAATTTGTATTGTAGTTGTAGAATTTTCAGCCTTTCAAAGGCTTTTTGGGACTTCATGCCCCTAATGTTCCATGATAATGTGTTAATCATGGAAAACATTTGGAGTTAAGTCTTTTTAGTTGCGCCTTGGAGCCCTCGGTATTGTAAATTTATTTGCATCACTTAAGATAAGATGACCTCTGAGGGAGAGGTTATTGAACTGTGTTATTTTGGCTTTCACCCCTGTTAAAGAATCCTCCTCTTTTTCAAAGCTAAGCATTCTCTGGGGTCTCATTGCATTTTCATCATCGGATTTGGTATCTCCTTATTCCTCTGATAAGTTTGTCATGTCTGTGTCCTGAGTCTTAGGAACAATTTCTATCCCCAATGCTTCAATATTCTGCCTCATTTTAAGTTGAGGCAATGGTCCTATTAAGTTGTGAGTTGGGTACTTCCCAGGGGTAGGTTCCTGGACTTCTATTGCTAGTGTTGTGTTTAGACCTATCCCCTCTTTTTCTCCTTGAATTTCCACTGGTCTTAGGTTCAAAGTTGGAAATTGATCACTTCCTTCCATTCCAATCTCTGTTTCCCAATCTGGCAGGTTTTGGGGAGGAACTTTGGACTGAAACATCTTCCTCTTGGTAGAGAGTTTCTTCCTTTGATCTTCCTTTAGCTTAAGAAGTTCATCATCTTCCCCTAGTGCTTGGGTTTCGAGTTGATTTGGTACTGATTTTGGTGTCTTTCTCCTAGCCTTCTTCATTGCTTTCGTAGCTACAATATTTTGTTTGAGCTTCTTTTCTTTCTTTGCCTTCTTTGTTTTAGATCGTTCCTTTCTCTAGAGAATTGTTTTTACTTCCTGCTTATTTTACACACCATTTTCTAAGTCCATAAGTCCTTGTTGACCTGATTTTTCCATTGCATTGATTTCCATCTCTGAGATTGCCTTTGTGATGGCACCAATTTTTCCAACTACTGGATTTGATTTTTGAGTCATCTATTTGATAGTCTCCTCCTTCTTACAAAGGAAATCTCAGAGTTCTTGACTTCAATCTATCCTTCATTGTCTTTGCTCGGTACCTTTTCATTCTGCTTGATTTTCAAACCGCTAGGTGGTCTTGGTGCGTTTCCTTTTGGTTGTTGTAGCCTGCATTGAGTGTCCGAGTGTCCATGTACTCGACAGTAAAAGAAAAAATCCAAAAAACTCTCATATTCAATTTGTTGAATGAACATGTGTATGTATCCATTACCATCTATTAGTGCGACTTCCACTTCATTCAATCTTGGCTTAGATAAGTCAATCTCCACTCAAGCCTTTGCCGTAGTAGGTCTAGTCCTTGCCATCGTTGCTTTGTCTAGGGAAATTAGCGTGCCAATTGGTTCCAAAATTTGCTCCATTGCTTCCCAATTATGATAGTGCCAAAGAGGTTCTGGAAGGGTCACCCACACTGGGGCGAGAGTCGATTCCATATCATCCTTAAACTTCCTGGTCCATCTCTGGATTCTCATAGTAGTTCCACAGATTTGAATTGGGCGTCTGCCATAGAATCGCTTGAAATCTTCCTCTTCCGTGAAGTCGATGAAGATGTGTCTCCAATCATACGCTCCAATTTTGATTGAGCCCTTTAGTAGATAGGTTTTTTTGAAGTCCTCTCTCATTATGTCTATTTGGGGTCGATTCCGAGGGAACTTCCCCACAATTGTAAGCCGGCACTTCTCTGCTAGCAACTCGTTTTCTTTTTTCGAGAAGATCACTCTCGCTTTTCCATCCACGAATTCATATGGTTTATGTTCTAGATGAACACCCTTCGATCCAAGACCACTGACTTTGCCTTCTACTGATACTGCATAGTTAAATTGAGATGAGAGGCCTTCGTTAATGGAGTTTGGGGGTGCCAGGTGCATTCCCCGTTGGTCGCCGATGCTCACATGTTTCCGGTTATCCTCGCCGTCGTTGGCAGGGGAGGGAAATAGTTAGGGTTCATGGTTGCTATGATTTTGGTCGCGTGCGTGGGGCACATTCTTTCTTCACCGAATCTACTTTAAATCAACTTTAAATGAACTAAAATTTCATATTCAAATTCTTACAAATATTTGCAACAAGTTTTATTAATATCCACCCGCGCTCAAAGTCCAAATAATTATTAAGTTTTCAATTTTCAAACCAAAAGCTTCAAAGCTCCTTTAATGGTGGACTAATTTTGTTTTTTTTTTTCAATTATCAACCACCAAATTTAGGCTATAACCACAATTTTAGCTTTGTACAATAGTATCTAGATGATAAAACAATACCATTTGGAATATGTTGTTTCAGTATAATGTATACTATTATCGTATATTGTTACAGTATAGCTATGTACTCTTACAGTATATTGTATACCGTAACAGATATGTTGTTGGTAATTGTGTCCTTTAATTTTCAACTGAAAAATTCGATCACAATCGCCTCAATTCATCTCCAAATATGATCAAATGTTAGTATGAATTTCCCCAAGGTTCTATAAGCAATATTTGGTAACATCCACTCCGAATTAATAGATAAAATATTCCAGTTAAAGTTTTAGATTAAACAACTTCAAGCTCTCTACAACGGTGAGTTTTCAAAAATTCAATCCTAAGCACCTCAAAATCAATTGCATAAGTAATTAATAATTACCTACAGAGAAAAAAGATAATTTCTTTTGGAACCATACCAAAAGATTTTTTTTCTTGTAAGTCTGCTTATCAAGGCATCTCCACTACCAAATCCATTACAGTAGGAATATTTGATTTAGAAAATATCTGCACTAACTCCTACAACATATTCTATTTTTCGCTTTCTAAAAATACTATTTCTGGATCAGAGCCCTCACTTTAGGGCTATCTACCACCATTGACAGAAATGATTCAATATGTCAGTTGGATTTTTCATCCTTTCACATTTAACTATGTATAGACAACAAATTGTGCAAAGTCTTAAAGACGACCTGATAGATTGACAACTCTAAGTACTAAAATTCATGAAAGTATTCTTTGTTCTAGCTCTCGTAGATATTTGGCTGGGGAGATATTTAGTGATAAAAGTAGTCCTTTTTTTTTCTTTCCAAAGGGACAAATGTATTCTACCTTGTATAAAGATTAACGATTGATGACTTGGAAAATGGTAAATAGCTTCATTACCTTTCACACTATATATATATATATATATATATATATATATATATATATTTGATATGGTATTTTGATATAATATATAATTTAAACTTAAAAATAAAAACTAATTATACATCATCTAGTAAAATTCGCCAAAAAAAGAGAA
This sequence comes from Nicotiana tabacum, assembly GCF_000715075.1. Taxonomy (NCBI): domain Eukaryota; kingdom Viridiplantae; phylum Streptophyta; class Magnoliopsida; order Solanales; family Solanaceae; genus Nicotiana; species Nicotiana tabacum. The sequence goes on along the minus strand of NC_134094.1, from coordinate 12,374,123 downwards.
AAAAAGGAGATAGATATAATAAAAACCAATAAGTACTACTTTATTATTATTATTATTATTTAAAAAAAGAGAGGGAAAAGAGCGCAATTTGGAAGTTTATGACAAAGGAAGTCGGGGTTAGGGGGAACTAGAGGGCTAAAAGGAGGTCGTCATCGAAAATTTTTACTAGAAGGTCAAAACTTTTCTTTTATGTATATATAGTAAAAATTCTGCCTCTGCAACAGTTCGGCGCCACAAACCTTGTAATCCAAGGAAATTCGAAATCCATATATTATAAAGAGAAGAAAAAGCGCGATATGAGATTGAGATGATTTTCGTTCAACAAGCAAAGTATAAAGTATGACCGACGAATTTCAAGTGATATTATGAGTTGTCCCGCATGTAAGCAGAGGTGGATCCGGGATTTGATGGTTGCGGGTGCCACTGCATTTAATGTATAGTAACCAGTAGCCAAGGCGGTTGAATTTGAGTATACATGCATTTTGTCGGTTCGCTTTATTTTAAATTAATTTAGTTCAATTCGATCCATTTTGAATTAATTTGGTTTGCTTTATAAGATCTTTTGGTGCATAAATAAACACATGATAACCAAACTGAATATATTTGATCCTTTCAAGGAAAAAATAATACTAACTAAATAAAAAAGAAAAATGATTAAAAGCATATTAAAAAACGAAATTGAGATCTAGAACAAAAGAACACAAGCGAATATATATTTTTCATCTAAATAACTGATAAAAATGGAATTGTACATAGAGAGAAAATACAAAAATGAAGATAAAAGAATTCAAGAAAAAGAGAAGAAAAAAAGTAATCTGGAAAGAGGTAACACAGTAAAGTAAAATTGGTTCTACAATATGAGCAAAATTAGGGTCGATGTTGGTTATCGGGCCTGCCAAAGGTTATCTATCTTTTTCACGTGAAATACTAGTAAAATACCTGTAGGTACATGAAATTTTACCGGTGCGATCGAATGGCGTACCGCCCTCTTTCCACAACATAGATCCGCCCCTGCACATGTTGCAAGAATCAGACCCATACTTAAGGAAAGATAAACAACATAGAAGTATTCCTTTTGTAACAATCCAAATTTTTTGACGAGACACGAGATTACACAATTCAACATTATAGTGTTCCTTTATATCTTTATACATCAACAACAACAACAATGACGACCCAGTAAAATCCTACAAGTGGGGTATGGTGAGGGTAGGGTGTATGCAGACCTTACTCTTACCCCGATGGAGTAGAGAGGTTGTGTAACGACCTGATCGGTCGTTTTGAGCTCCAGTCCATCGTTCGGCAGTTTGCGTCTGTGAGTAGCTTCACTTCATGCTTTGTGACGTGTACGTGTGGTCAGAATTGAAGTTCGGGAAGTTCAGAGTTGATTTGGAAAGAAAATTCTAAATTTAGAAGCTTTAAGTTGGAAGAGTTGACCATAGTTTGAATTTTGAGTAAACGATCTCGGAATCGGGATTTGAAGGTTCCAATAGGTTCGTATGATGATTTCGGACTTGGGCGTATTTTCGGGTTGAGTATCGGGTGGTCCGGAAGCATTTCAACGCTTATTGTGAAAAGTTGGCATTTTGAAGGTTTTAGAATTTTCTAAGTTTGATTTAAAGTGGACTATGATGTTATGGATGTACGTTTGGAGTTCCGAGCCTTGGAATAAGTTCGTATTGTGATTTAAGACTTGCACGTAAAGTTTGGCGTCATTCCAGGATGTTTTAGCGTTCGTCGAAGTTTGAATGTCTGAAAGTTAAAAGAAAGGTTTCGGCCGTCGATTCATAGTTTTGATATTGGTTGGAGTGATTTGAGTCTTCGACTAAATTCGTATCATGTTTTAGGATGCGTTTGTATGGTGGGATGGGGTCATGGGGGCCTCAGGTGCAACTCGGATTGGAATCAGATCGAGTTTTGGACTTAAGGAATTGCTGAAGCTTAAGGCTTCTGGTGTGATCGCACCTGCGAGGTTTTTGGCCGCAGGTGCGAGACCGCAGAAGCTTCCAAAGTGTGGCAGAAGCAGTTCTAGGTGAGCTGGGCAGTGATCGTAGGTGCGAGGAGGATTTTCATATCTGCGAGCCCACAAATGCGACAAGGCTTCGCAGATGCAGAGTAGGAGAGGCGTGGCTGGCTTCGCAGAAGCGGATGGGATCACGCAGGTGCGGAAGCACAGAAGCGAGAGGAGGGCCACAGAAGGGCACTTGTAGGTGTGAGCTTTGGCCCACATGTGCGGCTCGTCGAGGGCCTAAGTGACTTCCACATGAGCAGACTTTTTCCCCGTAGAAGCGGAGCCGCAGGTGCGGCTGGGTTGCCCGCAGGTGCGAAGACGCCTCGACAGAATATATGTTATTCTATCGGGATTTTTGCTCATTTTTACTCATTCCTCTCTTGCTTGGGTGATTTTTGGGACGATTTTAAGGAGCCAACTTTATCATCTACCTTGAGGTAAGGAACTTCTACGCATTGTGAGCTAAGTACATGAGTTATATATGGATTTAAACATGGATATGGGTACAAATTATGGAAATTTTGGGTGAAAACCTAAAATTTGGTATTTTTGGATTTTGACCACGAAATTGAACATGAAATTAGGAATAAATTATATATTTGGGTTCGTGGTACTATGGATAATGATTATCTTCAAGAATTTTTGAAATCCGGGCACGTGGGCCTGAGGGTTGACTTTGTTGACTTTTTGAGCGGAGTTGGAAATTATTATAAATTGTTAAATTATACGCATTGGAGTATATTTTGATTGATTTACACATTGTTTGACTAGTTTCAGATCGTTTGGCTTTGAATTGAAGAGTTAGAGAGGCTTTGGAACCGGTTATTGGAACTTCGGAGCGAGGTAAGTCTCCTGTCTAACCTTGTGAGGGAGAAACTACCCCCTATGTGATATAATTGTTACGTGCTACTAGTTGTGGGTGCTACGTACGCACAAGGTGACAAGAGTCCGTACGTAGATGAAGAATATTTATGTCTGTGTAGGCTGAGGATTCTATCATATAATATTTGAACTATTTAAACTCCATTTGCTAGCTTAAACAATTGAATTTATAATTGAAATTGGTTTAGAAATACATACACACACACACACACATACATATATATATATATATATATATATATATATCCTTTAGTTTGTATTCCTATTTTAATATTTTTTCTAAATTCTGTCATATTTATCATAAAATCTGGGTTTATGTAAAATATTCCTCCATTATTTGTCATATCTACTTCTGTTAAACCTATTATAGATTTCTTTAAGTCTGACCTTCTATCATCATATACTACAACTAATACTTTAGTTCCTAAGTTATTTCTAGTTAGTCCTTGTCTTATAATTATTATTTCTTTTTGGACATGTATTTGCTAAATGTTCTATACTTCCACAAGTAAAGCATTCTAATTTATTCTTATAGTTTCTCTCTGTCCTATATTTTCTAACATGTCTATTTCTATCTAAATAAGGCTTTTTAGCTGAGCTAGAAGATTTTAGGACCATACATTTATGAAACAATATTATTTTGCTAAATATATAAGTTATTACCAGCATATGATATATCTTACTTTAGATAGAATTTAAAATTTTATAGAATATAGAACAGAATAAAAAGAATATTTGAATAGTCCAGAAGAAGTTGATCTAGGTGTAGTAAATACAGATAATATGTTTGATTATAAAAGTTTTCTTATTAGGGAAATTCAACAAGTTAATAAAAATATTACACAAGAAAAAGAATATAGTAGAACACTTAAAAGTAAAATAGAACCCATTCCTTTAGGATAGACTATATGAGACAACATCCTATGACTAAACAAATAGTTAATAATTATTGGTTTTTAAACTGAGAAATAGCGAGAAAAATAGAATTGATAAAAGTACTTAAAAAAGTTAAAAAATTCTTAAAAGCAATGTTAGAATTAGCCCAACAAAGAAAAGAATCAAAATTAAGAATTCATCTAACATCAAGTCAAATAGTAGAAAATATTATTACTGAAGAAAATATATCCGCGTTAGACTGGGAAATACAAAGATTAGAAGTGTCATGACCCCAAATTCCCTCCGTAGGATGTCGTGATGGCACCTAGTCTCTAACACTAGGTAAGCCTATCAATGCATAATAATAATAAATATCTGAAATAAATAAACTACAATTCAAACAATTTCAACTCCCAAAACCCGGTAGAAATAAGTCACAAGCTTCTAAGAATTTATTCTCTATGTCTCTATATATTAGAGTCTAAAGCAAATAAGGAAGACAACATAGTAAGATAGAAGGGGACTCCGGAGTCTACAGACGCTGGCAGATATACCTCGAAGTCTCCTCGTACAGCTAGTTTACTGATGTGTGGTCTGATAATATGTACCTGGATCTGCACAAAAAGATATGCAGAAGCGTAGTATGAGTACACCACAGCGGTACCCAGTAAGTGCCAAGCCTAACCTCAGTAGAGTAGTGACGAGGTCAGGTCAGGCCCTACTGGAGAATAAGTAATGGCATGGTAAAATGTTTAAACAATATTATAAGATAAAATGACAATGGAAATGAATCAAGTAGTATGTCACATTTAATTACAACAAATAATGGCAAATAAATACCTCGTGGAAACAAAACAGAATTATTTCCAACTTGAAGAAAATCACAACAATAATCAAAGGCAACTGCGGCCATAAATCAATATCAACAAGGGCACTCCCGAGGTACCGCCTTGTAGTCCCAAATCATAAACAAATTTACAATATCTCATTTCCTTATATCACCGCAGGAGCCTACACAATTTATTTAAAGAAAATATTTTTTTTTTCGAAATAGCATCCCGCGTTTTAGCTACCCTTATCACAGCGCATGACTTCTAGTAGTCACCCCTACTAGCCACGCGTATCAAGCCACCCTTATCTCATCGCATGCGTTTCAACACCCAGACCTTATACCACCGCATGCGTATCAATATCACAATATATCACAATTTGCACCTCAAGTGCCCAATATTTCAATTTTCCACGAAAAACAATCTCACGAAAATATTCAAGAATAAATAATTCAGGAAAATAATATTCCAAATTTTTAATACGTTGCTTCAATATCAAAATTAAAAATATCAAATACTTTATATTAATAATATTTAATTTAAAGAAAATCAACCTTCAAATAATGCACAGTATGAAAGAAACCAAGTTTCAATTAAACAGGTAAAATAATTAGTAAGAAAAAGGCAAACAAATTTAAAATGTATATCACAGATCAATGATGAAGAATATAACAAGATAAAATAATTTAATAAATGCGCAACAATGATCTACACAATTTAAAAATATAATCTTTCATATTTAGCCCGTGTACACACTCGTCACATCGTATACACGACTTTCAATATATTTTAATAATCACATTAATATCAATTCTAGGGGAAATTTCTCCCACACAAGGCTAGACAAGTCACTTACCTCGACTTGCTCTAATTTAACCAAGTATTATGCTTTTTTCTCGATTTTTTTGACTCCGATCGACTCGTATCTAGTCATAATTAATTCGATACAGTCAACAAAAATTATAGTAATCAATTTCATAAGAAAATATTACATTTTCATTAAAATCCGAAATTAGCTCAAATTTTGCCCATGGGGCCCACATCTCGGAATCCGGCGAAACTTACCAAATCCGACAACTCATTCAATTACGAGTCCACCCATATTAATTTTACCAAAATCCGATAACAACTCGACCTCCAAATCTTAAATTTTCGTTTTTAGAAGATTTTGCAAAAATCTTGATTTTTCTTCCATAAATTCACGTATTCATGATGTAAATGAGTATGGAATCATGAAATATAATCAATATAGGTTAAGGAACACTTACCCCAATGTTATCCCGTGAAAATCGCCCAAAAATCGCCTAAGAACCGTGCTCCAAAAATCCAAAACGAAATGAATGAAATGACCATTTTTGGTCCTTAAGTTTCTGCCAATCCGTCACTAAAAGTTCATTTTCCGTCACTAAAAGTCCATTTTTCGTTACTAAAAGTCCACCAGAAACTGCTCTACTAGCCTTCCTTCAATTGATCATAACTTTCTGCACAAATGTCCAAATAATGAATGGTTTAAGTTTCTGGAAACTAGAAACAAACGACTACAACTTTCATGTTTTGACAATTTTTCAATTCCTTATGAATTATGAGATATAAGCTTCCAAAGTTGGTTCTACACACCAGAAATTTTGGCGAAAGTTTTGCAAATTTCTGGCGAAATTTCTGCAAATTTCCAACAACCTTCTTTGTCCGAAATCCATTCCGTTTACCTTTCGAATTCCACCTGAGACCTTCGGGACCTTAACCAATTATTCCAACATGTCCCAAAATACAATACGAACTTAGTCAAGGCTTCAAACCATATCAAACAACATCAAAACGACTGATCGCACCTTAAATCAAAATCTATGAACTTTGAACTTTTAATTTCTACAAACAACACCGGAACCTATCAAATCCAGTCCAATTGACCTCAAATTTTGCACGCAAGTCATAAATGACATAACGGAGCTATGAAAATTTTCAGAATCGAATTTCGACGTCGATATCAAAAACTCAACCCCTCGGTCAAACTTCCCAAAAATTCAACTTTCGGCATTTCAAGCCTAATTTCACTACGGACTTCCAAATAAAATTCCGATCATGCTCCTAAGTCCAAAATCACCATACGGAGCTGTTAGAATCATCAAAATTCTATTCCGGGATCATTTGCACATAATTCGACATCCGGTCACTATTTGAACTTAAACTTTTAGTTTTCATCAAAATTCCATATCTCGGGCTAGGGACCTCAGAATTTGATTCCGAGCATATGCCTAAGTCCCAAATCATGATACGGACCTACCAAAACTATCAAAACACTGATCCGAGTCCGTTTGCTCAAAATGTTGACCAAAGTCAACTCAATTGAGTTTTAAAGCTCTAATTCACATTTTAATTCATTTTTCACCTGAAAACTTTCCGAAAAATTTTATGGACTGCGCAAGCAAGTCGAGGAATAATAAATAGTGCTTTTGAGGTCTTAGAATACAAAATTAATCATTAAATTTAAAGATGACATTTTGGGTCATCACATTCTCCACCTCTAAAACAAACGTTCGTTCTCGAACGGAGTTAGAAAAAGTACCTGAGCTGGTGAATAAGTGTGGATAACAGCTGCGTAAATCATGCTCGACCTCCCAAGTCGCCTCCTCGACCAGATGACCCCTCCACAGAACCTTTACGGAAGCAATGTTCTTTGACCTCAGCTTTCGAACCTGCCTATCTAAAATAGCCACTGGTTCCTCAACATAAGATAGATCCTTGTCCAACTGAACCGAACTGAAGTCTAACACATGAGACGGATCGCCGTGATATTTCCGAAGCATAAAGACATGGAATACCAGATGAACCGCAGAAAGACTAGGTGGTAGTGCAAGTCTGTAAGCCACCTATCCAACTCTCTCAAGAATCTCAAAAAGGCCCAATATACCTAGGGCTCAACTTGCCCTTCTTCCCGAACCTCATCACACCCTTCATAGGCAAAACCCGGAGCGATACCCGCTCACCAACCATGAATGCAACATCACGAACCTTCCGATCCGCATAACTTTTCTGTCTAGATTGGGCTGTACAAAGTCGATCCTAAATCAACTTAACCTTTTCCAGGGCATCCTGAACCAAGTCTGTACCCAATAGCCTAGCCTCGCCCGGTTCGAACCAACCCACTGGAGACCAGCACCGCCTACCATACAAGGCCTCATACGGAGCCATCTGAATGCTTGACTGGTAACTGTTGTTGTAAGCAAATTCCGCAAGTGGTAAGAACTGATCCCAAGCACCCCCAAAATCTATTACACACGCACGAAGCATATCCTCCAGTATCTGAATAGTGCGTTCGGACTGCCCGTCCGTCTGAGGGTGAAATGTTGTACTCAACTCTACCCGAGTACCCAACTCACATTGTACTGCCCCCAGAACCGTGATATAAACTGCATACCCCGGTCAGAGATAATAGATACCAGTATGCCATGAAATCTGATAATCTCGCGAATATAGATTCGAGCCAACTGCTCGGAAGAGTAGGTAGTCATCATAGGATTGCAGTGAGCTGACTTGGTCAATATATCCACAATCACCCAAGCTGCATTAAACTTCCTCTGAGTCCGTGGGAGCCCAACAACGAAATCCATAGTGATCCTCTCCCATTTTCATTCTGGAATCTCTAACTTCTGAAGAAATCCACTCGGTCTTTGATGCTCATATTTCACCTGTTGACAATTTAGACACCGAGCTACATACTCCACTATGTCTTTCTTCATCTTCCTCCACCAATAATGTTGCCTCAAGTCCTGCTGTATCCTTAAGACAAGAAAATGGGGGTCATCATACTGACGTTCAATGATACGGTCATAAAGAGAAGACTGGGAAACCACACAAGCCAAAACTTGATTCGCCTCGGAAACATCCAATCTGACAAACTGGTTGGCCAAGGCCTGAACATTCAAGGCTAAAGGCCTCTCTGCTACCGGTAAATATGCTAAGCTGCCCAAACTTTCTGCCTTACGACTCAAGGCATCGGCCACTACATTGGCCTTCCCAGGATATAGAGAATAGTGATATCATAATTCTTAAGCAACTCCAACCACCTCTACTGCCGCACATTAAGATCATTCTGTTTAAATAGATGTTATAGACTTCGGTGATCGGTGTAGACCTCACAATGGACACCGTACTAATAATGCCGCCAAATCTTCAAGGCATGAACAATAGCTGCTAACTCAAGGTCATGGACCGGATAATTCTTCTCATGTACCTTTAACTGTCGGGACGCGTAGGCAATCACCCTACTGTCTTACATCAACAATGCGCCGAGACTAATACACGACACATCACAATACACAGTATAAGACCCTGAACCTGTAGGTAATACCAACATTGGGGCTGTAGTGAAAGCTGTCTTGAGCTTTTGGAAGCTCTCCTCACATTCCTCGGTCCATCTGAACGGAGCACCCTTCTAGGTCAATCTGGTCTTAATAGTTGTTCATAATCAATTATAGAATCGTCAATTAACTTCATGTTAACAAAAATCTCATTTCAAACTTTCACAATACTGATAACGAGACACGAGGCATGAAGACCTCAAAATTATTTACCCGAATTAATGAGTCACATTTAACTTCACATGGGCGGGAACCTATCTCGTAGGTTAAAACTCAATAATTACAACACAAGTTTGGCAAGTATGCACATCGGATTTCATATAAGTATTTTCAAATAAGCCTAACATGCATGAATCCCTATTAGTACTATAGTACAAATTGGATCTCACAAGGGAGAACTTAAACACAAGATTTTTTCTCACAAGGATCTCGTCCTTATATAACTTCCACTGTAGCTCGTAGCCCGGTTTAAACATATCAGTTTATTTTAAAAATGCGAGGATCTCGTCCTCAGTTCTGAATCACAAGTAATATGCACATCGTGCCAATCAAAACTTTCCATTTGCTCCTTCTAAATAATTTTCGTTAAAAAAAATCACAACATATAATGAACCCCACATCGGTAGGGCATATAATTCACAATTTGCAATTAATTATTCGGAATTTACATAAAAAATTACCGAAATGAGTAACAGAAAGCCACATTTAGCCTCGCAGCTCTTATTAGTGACCAACATGAAATGATAGGCGTAGTTATCACCATAAAATCTCCCAACAGGGGTAAACACATAAGTAGATTATAGAATTATGAAGCTCACTCATAAGTGGAGCACCATAGAAGGACTCGTTTCGATACTGAGAACCGAATCAAGTTAAGGAAATTATTCCTTTATATTATGTCAAGGTCGTATCTTTAATGACACCAACTAATGTAGCGACCTCCGCCATACCATAAAAATATATCAACGGCTGGGTCTCCACCTCTAGGACGCCTTCTACCCGCCTGTCCTCCACCCCTAACTAGTCGTGTGGGTGGTGTAGTAACTTCAATAGGGCACGTAGCCTGAGTGATTTGATGAAATATGTCTCTCCCAAGTTTGGGACAATTTTCTCATGATGTGCCTAGTATCACCGTATTCATAACAACCCCTTTGCGGGTTAGGCTTCTCATATTGAGTCTGTGCCAGATAAATAGAATAACCATGGTAGGAACTCATGTCGGTGGTGCATTAAAAGAACTTACTGGAGCACCCCGAGTAATCCGATGTGCGGACTGGGCTGGCCGACTGCCCGAGCCCCCGCCATAATGATTTGTACTTGCAGAGTAGAATCCACTGAATCCCCCAGAACCTCCAGATGTCTTGGTCTCCTTAGTTTCCTTTTTCCTCACCCCGAACACATTCTAATATCTTGGTAATTTGTACAACTAGCAGCAATGAAGTATCATCTTGTAGCTCCCGAGTCGTACAAAATTTTATGATCATAATTGAGTTCTTTAATGAGTCTATGGACTCGCCCTCTGGGTGTAGGAAGCAAAGTAGGAGTATGACGGGCTAACTTATTGAACTTGATGGCATATTCTGACATCCGTCAATGGTGACCTGACGCAACTGTTCAAACCCTATGCACCACGCATTACGGAGAGTCCGGGAAATAGACTCCTTCAAAAACGTTTCTTAGAACTGAGCCAAGTGGGCGGTGTTGCATTGGCTGGTCTGCCCTCTTCATAGGCTTGCCATGAACACTGGTGGAGAATTATCTCTTCCAAGGCAAATTTCTTCTTTTCTTATGCTGACTCAACACTGTTGAGCTGATCAATGTCTTAACATACTCTTCGATTCTTCTTTGGGTAACCCTTACCCCTATTTATACACAACGATCACAAAAGTAGAGCTCTATAGACAAATCTTATCACGAACCACATAGTCCAGACTCTCGTCAATAAGTGTACTTCCTCCGAAGCACCCCAAAATCCGCAACAGTGACGTCCACGCTGAGTAGACGTTCTACAAATTTAGATTTGTTTCTATAACTCCTTTGGTATTGAAGTATAGGATTATTAAGGAGGCGAACATACCGCAAGTCCCAACTTTATCCTCTACAAAATCTCAGGCCTCAAACATGTGTAAATTTTTAGGGAACCTTTCAGTACCATATATATACATTTCAAGGCAAAACTGACATAACACATGACCCCGCAATCCATCCATTGATAGTGGACTCCCCCACTCGGCGCGAAGTCATAGGTCACAACGTCCGATGATCCACAATAATAACCTTCACAGCTTGTATAAATCAACCGGACGCCAACGTCTGTTGCACCCCCGCATGATTCACTAGGTGATCTCTCAATACGCCCGCATCTTCAGTCGGAACCACACGTTGAGGCAATGTTTGAGCATCTCTGGCTCCCTCATAGTCCATCTATGGCATCACGAACCGTCGACGCACAATTGATACCGAGTGCGCAATGTCATATACGAGTGGATACAAAGGAATATAAGATATATGTTTCAAGCTAAATCAATTTCGCATGATAAGGAGTCAAATAAGTGAATATTTCCTAACAATTCCATAGCCTCTCGAAGATAAGTACAGACGTCTCCGTACCGATCCGCAAGACTCTACTAAACCTGCTTGTGACTCATAACACCTATGAACCTAGTGCTCTGATACCAACTTGTCACGATCCCATATTCCCTCCGTAGGATGTCGTGATGACACCTAGTCTCTAAGACTAGGTAAGCCTATCAATGCGGAATAATAATAAATATCTAAAATAAATAAACTACAATTCAAACAATTTCAACTCCCAAAACCCGGTAGAAATAAGTCACAAGATTCTAAGAATTTATTCTCTATGTCTCTATACATTAGAGTCTAAAGCAAATAAGGAAGACAACATAGTAAGATAGAAGGGGACTCCGGAGTCTGCGGACGCTGGCAGATATACCTCGAAGTCTCCTCGTACAGCTAGTTTACTGATGCGTGGTCTGATAAGATATACCTGGATCTTCACAAAACGATGTGCAGAAGCGTAGTATGAGTACATCACAATGGTATCCAGTAAGTGTCAATCCTAACCTCGGTAGAGTAGTGACGAGGTCAGGTCAGGCCCTACTGGAGAATAAATAATGGCATGGTAAAATGTTTAAATAATATTATAAGATAAAATGACAATGGAAATGAATCAAGTAGTATGTCACATTTAATTACATCAAATAATGGCAAATAAATACCTCGTGGAAACAAAACAGAATTATTTCCAACTTGAAGAAAATCACAACAATAATCAAAGGCAACTGCTGCCATAAATCAATATCAACAAGGATACTCCCGAGGTACCGCCTCGTAGTCCCAAATCATAAATAAATTCACAATATCTCATTTCCTTATATCACCGCGGGAGCCTACACAATTTATTTAAAGAAAATATTTTTTTTCCGAAATAGCATCCCGCGTTTTAGCCACCCTTATCACACCGCATGACTTCTAGTAGTCACCCCTACTAGCCACGCGTATCAAGCCACCCTTATCTCACCGCATGCGTTTCAACACCCAGACCTTATACCACCGCATGCGTATCAATATCACAATATATCACAATTTGCACCTCAAGTGCTCAATATTTCAATTTTCCACGAAAACAAATCTCACGAAAATATTCAAGAATAAATAATTCAGGAAAATAATATTCCAAAATTTTAATACGTTGCTTCAATATCAAAATTTAAAATGTCAAATACTTTATATTAATAATATTTAATTTAAAAAAATCAACCTTCAAATAATGCACAGTATGAAAGAAACCAAGTTTCAATTAAACAGGTAAAATAATTAGCAGGAAAAAGGCAAACAAATTTAAAATCTATATCAAAGATCAATGATGGTAAGCAACCTCCACTTCCAATCAAAAGGTTGTGAGTTCGAGTCACCCTAAGAGCAAGGTGGGGAGTTCTTGGAGGGAAGGATGCCGAGGGTCTATTGGAAACAGCCTCTCTACCTTATGGTAGGGGTAAGGTCTGCGTACACACTACCCTCCCCAGACCCCACTAGTGGGATTATACTGGGTTGTTATTGTTGTTATCACAGATCAATGATGAAGAATATAACAAGATAAAATAATTTAATAAATGCGCAACAATGATTTACCCAATTTAAAAATATAATCTTTCATATTTAGCCCGTGTACACACTCGTCACCTCGTGTACACGACTTTCAACATATTTCAATAATCACATTAATATCAATTCTAGGAGAAATTTTTTCCACACAAGGTTAGACAAGTCACTTACCTCGACTTGTTCCAATTTAACCAAGTATTATGGTTTTTTCTCGATTTTCCGACTCCGATCGACTCGTATCTAGTTATAATTAATTCGATACAGTCAACAAAAATTATAGTAATCAATTTCATAAGAAAATATTATATTTTCATTAAAATCCGAAATTAGCTCAAAATTTGCCCGTGGGTCCCACATCTCGGAATCCGGCGAAACTTATAAAATCCGACAACCCATTCAATTACGAGTCCACCCATACCAATTTTACCAAAATCCGATAACAACTCGACCTTCAAATCTTAAATTTTCGTTTTTAGAAGATTTTTGCAAAATCTTGATTTTTCTTCCATAAATTTACGGATTCATGATGTAAATGAGTATGGAATCATGAAATATAATCAATATAGGATAAGGAACACTTACCCCAATGTTTTCCCGTGAAAATCGCCCAAAACTCGCCTAAGAACCGTGCTCCAAAAATCCAAAGCGAAATGAATGAAATGACCATTTTTGGTCCTTAAGTTTCTGCCAATCCGTCACTAAAAGTTCATTTTTCGTCACTAAAAGTCCATTTTTCGTCACTAAAAGTCCACCAGAAACTGCTCTACCAGCCTTCCTTCAATTGATCATAACTTTCTGTACAAATGTCCAAATAATAAATAGTTTAACTTTCTGAAAACTAGAAATAAACGACTACAACTTTCATGTTTTGATAATTTTCCGATTCCTTATGAATTATGAGATATAAGCTTCCAAAGTTGGCTCCACATACCAGAAATTTTGGCGAAAGTTCTGCAAATTTCTGGCGAAATTTCTGCAAATTTCCAGCAACCTTCTTTGTCCGAAATCCATTCTGTTTACCTTCCGAATTCCACCCGAGACCTTCAGGACCTTAACCAATTATTTCAACATGTCCATAAATACAATACGAACTTAGTCGAGGCTTCAAACCACATCAAACAACATCAAAACGACTAATCGCACCTCAAATCAAAATCTATGAACTTTGAACTATCAATTTCTACAAACAACACCAGAACCTATCAAATCCAGTCCAATTGACCTCAAATTTTGCACACAAGTCATAAATGACATAACGGAGCTATAAAAATTTTCAGAATTGGATTTCGACGTCGATATCAAAAAGTCAACCCCTCGGTCAAACTTCCCAAAAATTTAACTTTCGGCATTTCAAGCCTAATTCCACTACGGACTTCCAAATAAAATTCCGATCATGCTCCTAAGTCTAAAATCACCATACGGAGCTGTTGGAATCATCAAAATTCTATTCCGGAGTCATTTGCACATAATTCGACATCCAGTCACTATTTGAACTTAAACTTTTAGTTTTTCATCAAAATTCCATATCTCGGGCTTGGGACCTCAAAATTTAATTTCGAGCATACGCCTAAGTCCCAAATCACGATATGGACCTACTAAAACTGTCAAAATACTGATCCGAGTCCGTTTGCTCAAAATATTGATCAAAGTCAACTCAATTAAGTTTTAAAGCTCTAATTTACATTTTAATTCATTTTTCACCTGAAAACTTTCCGAAAAATTTTACGGACTGCGCACGCAAGTCGAGGAATGATAAATAGTGCTTTTTGAGGTCTTAGAATACAAAATTAATCATTAAATTTAAAGATGACATTTTTGGTCATCACAAGAAGGTATAAATTATCAAGAGCAAAGGATAAAATTCCTCAAACATAAAAAAATTTGGATACCGCTAGGATAATTAACGACAATAGATAAATTAAAGAATCTAGAATATTTAGACTTAAGAATATATCCATAAAAGAAATACAGAATATTAAAAGATAATTCAGTTATAAAGTGTAAATTTAGTAGCGGAGAACATATATTACATACAGACGATAATCAATATAATACTTTGATAGATTTAATAATTAATTTTAGTGAAAAATCACAAGAAAATAATAAAACCATAACGAGAACAATAGAAATAATAGAATCCCTGCAAAATAAACAAAGAAAAATCTTAGAAAAATTAGAACAAAACTTTGACTTTTTAAAATTACAAGAATTAGAAATAGATAGAAAGATACAATTTTTGTATAATAAATTTAATCTAGAAAAGATACCTACAAAAAACAAAATAGAAAACTTAATTAGAACCTTTACAGAAAAGCCAAAAGAATAAGAAATTCAGACAACTAAGTTAGTAGAAAAAGTAACACATCAGGGAGAAGCTTTAAAAAGTGATATAAGTGCATTAAAAACAACAATAGAAACATTAAAAGAATCTCTCTTACATGAACAATATAGAGAGATTATATGATAAAGCCTTACAATTTACAACAAAATTTCAGCCTAACCCAGAAGGATTTACAGACCACGTTCCTCAAGGAAGATCAAATCAGATAAAAATTAAACAAAACAATACTATAATAGCATTACTATTAGAAGTAAATATAAAATTGGATAAGATTATTAAAGACAAAGAGGTAAAGACTGAAATAGAAATTCCAAAAAAAGAGAAGTAGAAGAATTAATCGAACAACTAAAAAGAGTATAAATAACTCCTAAAAAAGAGAGAATTAACTTAACAAGAAAAACTCAAAAATGGACCTTTTTTTAAGTAGGACCAGAACAACAAACGAAGAAAGACCCAAAGTTGCAACGATAAATCTGATTAATCCTGAATCAATAAGACAAATGAAAAATTATAAAAGAAACTTAATGCATATGTGATTAATAGTAATATGATTAAAAGGACTAACTAGAAAGAACTTAGGAACTAAAGTATTAGTTGTAGTATATGATGATAGAAGGTCAGACTTAAAGAAATCTATAATAGGTTTAACAGAAGTAGATATGACAAATAATGGAGGAATATTTTACATAAGTCCAGATTTTATGATAAACATGATAGAATTTGGAAAAAATATTAAAATAGGAATACAAACAAAAGGATATGAAGAAATGAATAATGAAAATAATTTATTAATATGCGTAGGGTTCATAGAAAAAATGACAACTAATAGCAACATGTAACGACCCGACCGGTCATTTTGAGCTCTAGCGCGTCGTTCAATGGTTTGAGGCTTGGAGTAGCTTCACTTCAGGTATTATGACTTGTACGTGCGGTCAGAATCGAATTTCGGGAGGTTCAGAGTTAATTTGGGAAGAAAATTCTAAATTTGGAAGCCTAAAGTTGGAAGAGTTGATGAAAGTTTGACTTTTGAGTAAACGACCTCGGAATCGGGATTTGAAGGTTCCCATAGGTCCGTATGATAATTTCGGACTTGGGCGTATGTTCGGGTCGAGTATCGGTTGGCCCGAGAGTATTTCGGCTCCTATTACTGAAGGTTAGCATTTTTAAAGTTTAAGAATTTCCTAAGTTTGGGTTGAAGTGGATTTTGATGTTATCGATATCCGTTTGGGATTCTGAGCCTGCGAATAGCTCCGCATCGTGATTCTGGTCTTAGGGGCGCGTTCAGATGTGGATTTGGAAGTCTGTAGGTCACTTCGGGGTCATTTGGCGAAAGTTGGAAATTTGAAGGTTTTTTGGGAAGTTTGACCGGGAGTGGACTTTTTGATATCGGGGTCGGATTCCTATTTCGGAAGTGGGAGTAGGTCCGTAATGTCAATTATAACTTGCGTGCAAAATTCGAGTTCAATCGTATTTGATTTAATATGTTTCGGCGTCAAATGTAGAAGTTTGAAGTTCTAAAGTTCACAAAGCTTGAACTGGGGTGCGATTTGTGGTTTTGATGTTGTTTGATGTGATTTGAGGCCTCGAGCAGATTGGTGTTATGTATTGGGACTGGTTGGTACGATTGGACGGGGTCCCGGGGGCCTCGAGTGTAATTCGGCGTGGTTCCGGACCAAGTTTGGGTGTTTTGATGTTCCTGTTTGCTGGTTCTAGTGTTGTTCTTCGCGTTCACGAGGAGTCTCTCGCGTTCGCGAAGAAGGATTTTGCTACTAGGACTTTGTTCTTCGCGTTCGCGAAGAAGCAATTTTTGCTGTCCGTCGTCTGACTTTGGAAGCTTATATCTTACAATCTATAATGAATCTAGAGATGATCCAAAAGTGCAAGTTGTAGCCATTGGTGTCTAGTTTTCATAAAGGTAAACCAACTGTCATTTGGAGTTGTATACGAAAAGTTATAGTGGATACACTACAGACTATCCGAGAAGAGTTTGGAAATCTCTACTGCACAAGGCTGACTTTGGAAGCTTATATATCACAATATACAATGAATTTTGAGATAATTAACATATGAAAGTTATAGTCCTTGATGTCTAGTTTTCAGAAAGTCAAACCATTTGTAATTTGGAGTTTTGTACAAAATGATATGACCATTATACTAGAGGCTATCTGAGAAGAGTTTGAAAATGGCTTTTGAGAATTTTGTTCATCGCGAACGCGACGGTGTCACGACCCAAAATTCCACCTCAGGCGACGTGATGACACCTAATCTCTAAGACTAGGTAAGCCTATTTCTATCACATTTCAAGCCATTATTTATTTGTTTTTATTTTATAGGTAATCAAAACTAACAGCGGAAACAAATATGAAAATCTCCCAAGACTGGTAATACTGAGTCACGAGCTCTAAATTAATACATGAAATGATCTCAAGGATCGAATACTCAATACTGTTTGAATAATAATTAACAGTACAATAAAATGAAAAGACTCCAAGGAACTGCGACGACTAATTAGCTCTACCTTGAATCCTTGCGATCACACTTTAACTTTGTCCGAGTTCGATAGCCCCAAAACCTGGCTCTGCACAAAAATGTGCAGAAGTGTAGTATGAGTACACCACTGTCGGTACCCAGTAAGTATCAAGACTAACTTCAGTGGAGTAGAGACGAGGTACAGTCAAGACACTCACTAGTCTAATAACCTGTGCAATATAGTATGCAAAAATAATAGGAAAAAGAATAAAGGCAACACAAATCAACCAGTGATATGTACAACAGGGCAACAAGAACACCATTTATATCGCTCAACAAATAATAAATACAAGTACACCCAATTAAATCAAGTCCTTCAAATAAATATCTTTCACATATAATTCTTCCAAATAACTCTCTTTCAAATATAATTTCCTCAAATAAATATCTTTCAAATATAATTCTTTCCATAAATCTCTTTCAAACATAATTTCCTCAAATAGGTATCTTTCAAATATAATTCTTTCAATAAATCTTTCAAATATAATTTTTTTCAAATAAATATCTTTCAATAAATACTTTTTGATTAAAAATCCGTCCAAATAAATATTTTGAATATAATTCTTTCAATAAAAAGTCACCATGTGATACCCCATTTCATAATCATAAAAATACGGGTCTCAGCCCTTTTCATAATTTTTTCGTAAACACGGGTCTCAGCCCACTTTCATATTTTTACGACACTTTGTACCCATAATTAAATCATCATATTTTCCCGACACCTCGTGCCCATTTTTCATATTACTTCTGCATGGACAGTTCACATGCCAATAATAAAACCATCATAGTTTCCCAGACACTTTGTGCTCATGTTTCATATCTCAACTGCACGGTCAATTCACGTGCCAATATCATCATTATTTACTCACGACACCTCGTGCCCACATTTTATTTTATAATCCGCTTGGCAATAACCACAGGCTCCCGATTTCAACATAAATCAGATTGTTATCAATTTACCAACAACAAGACAAATTGCACAAGGTATAAAAATAAACACAAGGAAAATCACAACATCACATGAAAATCACCAACACAATAACTCCACACCATCACATATCATCCCTGACAATAGCCACCCTTATCTGTCCTATAGCCACCCTTATCACTCTTATAATAGTGTCCCTTATCCCTCCGCCATGACAATATCAATAGTCACCCTTATCGCTCTTATAGCCACCCTTATCTCTCCTATAACCACCCTTATCACTCCGCCCAGACAATATCCCAACACACATAACAACAGTGAAATGCCACCCTTATACCCACATAATATCAATAGTGGAATGCCACCCTTATATCCTCAAAATAACACTCACACAACACAACAATTTACACGGAAAATTATCACGGCAACATAACAAAATTAATTCATATCACAATTTTCCCAATGGCCACAACCAATCCCAAAGAATACAACAAATCAATTAGTTTCAAAACAAATAGCTGAAGGCTCCACATAATGTGCATAAGACCTAAAAAACTAATCAACATAGATAGAAATTACTCAGCATAGGGCAACGCCTTCATTAATCCACATTCTCAATAATTATATAAACATCTCTTCTTAAGCTCATTTAATTAATTATTTGCAGAGAAAAAATCTATAATGAGTTTAAATTCCAAGAAATATCAAACCAACAAACTCATGGAATTACATAAATATTCAAATAACAATCACATTAAATTTTCATATAACAACAAATTCAACAAACAAGGATTTAGGCATGGCAAATAGATGATTTAATAAATGCCAACGATTATCCAATTTACTACAAATAATGCCTAAGACTTTAACCCAATAAAATTTGCGCATATAAGCCCGAGTACGTACTCGTCATCTCGCGTACACGACTTTTCACATTTCACAAATGGCATATAAGACTCGATGCCTAAGGGGTAATTCCCCCACTCGAGGTTAGGCAAGATACTTACCCTTTTAAAGTTATGCCGATTTTCCAAAATCGCCTTCTTGCTTGAATTGACCTTCGGACAACTCAAATCTATCCAAATTAATTGTACAACTTCATTAAAATTCATCGAAAATAATTCCGGATAATAATACGTCGACTTAAAATTTTATTCCAAAAAGTCAACAAAAGTCAATGCGGGGCCTGCCTCTCGGGACCCGACTTAAGTATTATAAAATCCGAACACCCATTCCGATATGAGTTCAACCATACCAATTTTATCGAATTCGAATAACAACTCGACCTCCAAATCTTAAATTTTTATTTTTGGAAGATTTTGCAAATATGTTGATTTCCTCCATTTAAATCTGAATTAAACGATGAATATAACCATGTATTCATGAAATATAATCACTTTAGGATATAGAACACTTACTTGAGTTGAAATCGTGAAGAAATACTCAAAATCGCCCAAGAATCGAGCTCCAAAAATTCGAAAATGAAATGGCAAATTTGGACAACTACGGAGCAGCTTTGAGCACGTTCGAGGACGAACGTATGTTTAAGTAGGGGAGAATAAAATGACCTGATCGGTCGTTTTGAGCTCTAGAGCATCGTTCAACAGTTTGAGGCCTGGAGTAGCTTCACTTCAGGTATTATGACTTGTACGTGTGGTTGGAATCAAATTTCTGGAGGTTCGAAGTTGATTTGGGAAGAAAATTCTAAATTCGGAAGCTTAAAGTTGGAAGAGTTGACCAAAGTTTGACTTTTGAGTAAACGACCTCAGAATCAGGATTTGAAGGTTCCAATACGTCCGTATGATGATTTCGGACTTGGGCGTATGTTCGGGTTGAGTATCGGGTGGCCCGAGAGTATTTCAGCGCCTATTACTGAATGTTGGCATTTGTAAAGTTTAAGAATTTCCTAAGTTTGGGTTGAAGTGGATTTGATGTTATCGATGTCCATTTGGATTCCGAGCCTGCGAACAGCTCCGCATGGTGGTTCTAATCTTAGGGGCGCGTCCGGATATGGATTTGAAAGTCTGTAGGTCATTTCAGGGTCATTTGGCGAAAGTTGGAAATTTGAAGGTTTTTGGGAAGTTTGACCGGGAGTGGACTTTTTGATATCGGAGTCGGATTCCAGAAGGTCAATTCCGGAAGTGGGAATAGGTCCGTAATGTCAATTATAACTTGCGTGCAAAATTCGAGTTTAATCGTATTTGATTTGATATGTTTCGGCGTCAAATGTAGAAGTTTGAAGTTCTAAAGTTCATAAAGCTTGAACTGGGGTGCGATTTGTGGTTTTGATGTTGTTTGATATGATTTGAGGCCTCGAGCAGATTGGTGTTATGTATTGGGACTGGTTGGTACGATTGGACGGGGTCGTGGGGGCTTCGGGTGTGATTCGGGGAGGTTCCGGACCAAGTTTGGGTGTTTTGATGATGTTGGTTGCTGGATCTGGTGTTGTTCTTCGTGTTCGCAAGGAGTCTCTCGCGTTTTCGAAGAAGGATTTTGCTGCTAGGACTTTGTTCGTCGCGTTCGCGAAAAAGCTCTCGTGTTAGCGACGAAGGAATTTTTGCTGTCCGTTGTCTGATATTGAAAGCTTATATCTCACAATCTATAACGAATCTGGAGATGTTCCAAAAATAAAAGTTGTAGCCCTTGGTGTCTAGTATTCAGAAATCTAAACTATTTGTCATTTGGAGTTATGTACAAAACGTTATGGTGGGTACACTATAGGATGTCTGGGAAGCATTTGGAAATCTTTGTTTCACAGGGCTGACTTTGGAAGCTTATATCTCGCAATCTATAAGGAATTAGGAGATGATCAACATATAAAAGTTATTGCCCTTGATGTTTCGTTTCCTGAAAGGCAAACTATTTGTGATTTGGAGTTATGTACAAAAAGGTATGACAATTATACTAGAGGCTGTCTGAGAAGAGTTTGAAAATGGCTTTAGAGAATTTCGTTCATTGCGAATGCGATGGGAGGCTCGCGAACGCGAAGAAGAAAGTTGGGGTAGTGTTATAAGTCCTCTACTTTGGACCTTTGAGCCATTATTTCGTATTTTTAGTTGGGAACTTCGGGATTTAGCATTTTTGGAGAGACATTTCACCACAAAACTTGGGGTAAGCATTCTTGACTCATTTGTGATTATATTTCATGGATTAATCTTTATTTTTGTCGTTAGATTATTTGTAATGATCCAACTGGTCATTTTAACTTTTAAAACCCCGTTCCCTAAAATAAAACTTCCCGTATCTGCTTTTAATGATTTATGACTTGCGGGGATGATTGGTTCGAGATTTGGAAGTGTTTGGGTTGAAACCAGAACACTTGGTTCCTTAAGTTGGCCTTAAAATGCTAAGTTTGACTTCGGTTAACATTTTGAGAAAACAACCCTAGAATAGAATTTTGACAATTCCAACAGCTCCGTATGGTGATTTTGGACTTAGGAGCATGTTCAGAATTTTATTTGGAAGCCCGTAGTTAAATTAGGCTTGAAATGGCTAAAATAGGAATTTAAGTTTGGAAGTTTGACCGGGGAGTTGACTTTTTGATATCGGAGTCGGAATCTAGTTCTGAAAATTTTCATAGCTCCAATATGTCATTTATGACTTGTGTGCAAAAAATTGAGGTCAATCGGACTTGATTTGACAGGTTTCGGTACCTAATGTAGAAGTTGGAAATCTTAAGTTTCATTAAGCTTGAATTGGGGGATGATTCGTGGTTTAGGGTTGCTTGGTGTGATTTGAGGGTTTCACTAAGTTCGTATGATATTTTGGGACTTGTTGGTATAATTGGTCGAGGTCCCGAGGGGCTCGGGTGAGTTTCGGACGACTAACGAATCACTTTTGGCCTTTGAAACACTGCTGATAACTGCTGATATTATTCTTCCGATTTATTTATACGCGATCGCGTAAGTTGGTCTGCGATCGCGTAGAGTAAGTTAGGCAGAGGTGGATTTGTTCTACGTGATCGCGTGAATGGGGTTGCGATCTCGTAGGCTTAATTTGGCAGCTGGGAATTTGTTCTATGCGATCGCGTGGGCAAGTCCGCGACCGCGTAGTTTGGATTCAGTTGTGCTATGCGAACGCATGGCTAAGGATGCGTTCGCTAAGAGTAAACGAAGCTGAAGCTGACCACGCACTTAATGTTTCGCGATTGTGTGAGGAGGCTTGCGATCAAGTAGGCTTGCGGAAACTGTGCTTCGCGATCGCGTGGGATTTTCCTCGATTGCGTAGGGTTAATGTTTGGGCAGTAAAATTTGTGCTACGCGATCGCGGGAGGAAGTTCGCGATCGCGTAGAAGAAATCACTGGGCAGAGCGTTTAAGTTCTAAAAATGGGACTTCATCCCATTTTTCCATTTTTAACGATTTGGAGCTCGGATTTAGGGGATTTTTGGGGATTTTTAGAGAAAATAACGGGGTAAGTGTTCTTAACTTAATAATGGTTAAATTACCCGAATCCATCACTATTTTTATCATTTAATTGGTGAATTGAGTTGGAAAAGTTTGAAAACCCTCTTGGATAGATTTGAGGATTTGAGGGTCGAATTGTTATCGGAATTTAGTGATTTTGGTATGGGTAGACTCGTGGTTGAGTGGGTGTTCATATTTCATAACTGTCACCGGATTTCGAGACATGGGTCCCACAGACGAATCTTTAATTAACTTCAGAATTTTTATTGGAAATGTAGTATTTTCTTCTAGAATTTATTCCTATAATTTTTAGTGATTGTATCAAATTATTTTTGCTAAATTCGAGCCAGACAGAGTTGGATAATCGTGGAAAAGGTCTTCTAGTAGATTAAATTGGAGCAAGACGAGGTAAGTCTCATGTATAATCTTATGAGGGGGAAATTACCCCATAGGGATTAAATTGAATAAATTTTGCTAATTGCGGGGGCTACGTACACATGAGGTGATGAGAGCCCGTGCGTAGCTACTATTAATGCTAAAGTCCGGGTAGTTTAGGACTAAAAGCATGAATTACTTATATAAATTGTATTCTTTGTTTAATTAATATTAATTGATATATATGAATATATTGTAAATCATTAGATAAAGATATTAAAGAATGAAAATCTCATATGCTTGATTTTCTGTTTAAATTAATTAATTGTTAAAAGAAATTGTTCTTCCTCCCGAATTTATCTCATAATAAATATACTCTCCTTCCGGAGGTACATAAGAAAATGTCCTCCTTTCTTCTAGAGCGGGCCGAATGCCTTGGCAGGATAGATGCATCTATGGATCGTGCCGCACGTCCCTCGACAGTGTACACGACACTCTGGATCGGACCGTACGTCCTCGGCAGAAATCGTGTTTAATAATAATAATAATTACACTATACTTTTATAGCTTATTTCAGCTTTCGAAGCTAATTGATAAATTGGAAAAATCCATGGAATTTAATGAATTATTATTCTTTCTTGTTAAAGAATTAATTGTTATTCCTGTAAATGATATTTAATTGATAAATTGGAAATTATTTGAATTGAAGGAATTTGATTATTCCCGCTGATTAAATAAATTATTTTAAATTCTGTGAATCATGCTGATTTAAATATCATAGTTGTATTTTAAATTATTATTATTGACCCATAATGAGTGTCAAAGTCGGCCATCTCATCTCTACCACTTCGAGATTAGGCTTGATACTTACTGGGTACACGTTGTTTTCGTACTCATACTGCACTTGCTGCACATTTGTTTTTTGTGCAGGACCTGAGGCAAGTACTAGTGGGGGACCTATCGTCTTACACCTACGTTATCCAGGGGCATAGTGGTGAGCTGCATCTTCTGAGCCGTTCTGCAGCTACTAGTGTCTCTCCTTGTATTTTCATTCTGTCTATTTTTATTTCAGACAATATTTGAAGTTTTGTATAATTTACTAGATGCTCATACACTTGTGACACCAGGTCTTGGCACACACATTGGTAGAATTTGGATTTTATTATTTTCTTGATTTTAAATTTTGTCAATATATGCTTAATTTATTAAGTTGGCTTGCCTAGATGTAGTTTTGGGCGCCATCACGACCTATAGGTGAAATTGGGTCGTGACAACATGGTATCAGAGCACTATGTTCACGTAGGTCTCACAAGTTATGAGCAGGCCTAATAGAGTTTTGCGGATCGGTACGGAGACGTCTGTACTTATCTGCGAGAGGCTATAGGGTGTTAGGAAATTTCCTTTCTTCATATTCAATCATGCAATTAATGTAGTACTAAATATCCTTCTCTTATTCTCTCACAGATGGTGAACACGCACTCGAATGAAGTTCCAGACCAGGGAAGAGCTACTCCCCTAGTTGCTAGAGGCTGAGGCCGAGGAAGGGCTCCAGTTCGTGGTAAAGGGTGAGGACGTCCCAGGATTGTTCCAGTTTTGCCGCCAGTGGGTCCAGCAGAGAATCCCATTATTGAGGAGCAGGGTGAGGTGCCTATGGCAGAGCCAGCTCCGGTGGATTTCACATTTGCACCGGGATTTCAGGATGTCATGGGTCGTATGCTGCGATTCATGGACAATATGACTCAGACCGGTTTATTTCTGGAAGACCCAACCACATCTCAGGCGGGCAGGGGAGTACAGAACCCTACCGCGCAAGATCATGGATAGGCAGCTGCTGTATATCAGACCCAGGGTGCACTACCCGTGGGAGGAGCCCAGCCAGTGACAACAGCTACACCTGAGCCTTGGCCAGCTGTAGCCGCCGATCCTCAGAAATTATTGGACAGATGGACCAGACTACATACTCCTGTCTTTGGGGGTGAGCGATATGAGGATCCATAGGACTTCATTGCTCGGTGCAAGGATAGACTGTACAACATGAGGATATTGGAGTCTCATGAGGTAGACTTTGCTACTTTTCAGCTAGAGGGCAGAGCCCGTAGATGGTGGAAATCTTATGTTCTTTGCAGACCAACAGATTCTCCTCCTATGACTTAGGACAGGTTCACCCGTATCTTCCTCGACAGGTATATTCCACCCTCCCAGAGGGAAGAGTTGCAGTTTCAATTTGAGCAGCTCCAACAGGGTCAAATGTTAGTGACTGATTATGAGGC
The DNA here is from genome assembly GCF_000715075.1 of Nicotiana tabacum. Taxonomy (NCBI): domain Eukaryota; kingdom Viridiplantae; phylum Streptophyta; class Magnoliopsida; order Solanales; family Solanaceae; genus Nicotiana; species Nicotiana tabacum. The sequence continues at coordinate 12,348,193 of NC_134094.1, read as the reverse complement.
GAGGTTTTCTGAATTATCTCGCCATGCACTTATGATACTCCCTACTGAGGCGGAGAGATTGCAGAGGTTTGTATCCGGTTTACATACTGGTATTCAGGCCACTGTGGCTCGAGAGGTTGAGATGGGTACTTCTTATGAGCGACTTGTGGAGATAGCCCGGAGAATTGGGGGTGTGCGTTAGCGGAGTCGAGAGCAGATTATGAGAGATAAGCGATTCAGGTACTCTGGAGAGTTCAGAGGTGCTCCGTCTGGGGGCAGAGGTCAGTTCGTGAGGGGGCAGTCCAGCAGACCCCCATTTCCAGCACCACCACCTCCTCGAGGTGCTCCAGTGCGACCTTATCTCAGTGCTATACCAGTGAGTTCCTACCGCCCACCAGCTATTCAGGGTCCTCCCAGGGGGTATTCAGTTCCCCAGGGCAAGACACTTAGTCAGTAGCCTATCGCACCGAAGAGTTATTACGAGTGTGGGGATCCTAGTCACATGCAGAGGTTTTGCCCCAGGCTTCGGGGTAGACCAGTACAGCAGGGTCAGCAGCCTATGCTTACCGGACCAGTGGCTCCACCAGTAGACCGACCACCAAGAGGTGGAGGACAAGTGGGTAGGGGCCGTCCTAGAGGTGGAGGGCAGCCAAGCGGAGGCCAGCCAGTTTGCGCTCCAACTCGATTCTATGCTTTTCCAGCTAGACCAGATGCAGAGGCCTCAGATGCTGTGATTACAGGTATTATTTCTGTTTGCGGCAAAGGTGCCTCAGTATTATTTTATCCAGGATCCATGTATTCATATGTGTCATCTCTATTTGCTCCTTCCAGGGTGTTTCTCTTGAGTCCTTGAGTACTCCTGTTTATGTGTCCACTCCTGTAGGTGATTCTGTTATTGTGAACCAGATCTACTGGTCTTGTATTATTACTTTCTGTGGTTATGAAACTAGAGCAAATCTCTTATTGCTCGAGATGATCGATTTTGAAATTATTCTGGGTATGGACTGGTTATCTCCATATCATGCTATTCTAGATTATCATGCCAAAACTGTTACCTTGGCTATTCCATCTTTGCCTAGGCTGGAGTGGAAGGGTTCATCGGTTAGTTCATTTAATCGGGTTATTTCTTTTATAAAGGCTTAACACATGGTTGAGAAGGGTTGTTTGGCTTATCTAGCCTATGTTCGGGATACTACTGCAGAGACTCCGACTATTGATTCAGTAGCAGTAGTTCGGGAGTTCTCCGATGTATTTCCTTCAGATCTTCCAGGTATGCCACCTGATCATGATATTGATTTCTGTTTTGACTTGGCTCTAGATACTCATCCTATATCTATCCTACCGTATCACATGGCTCCGAAAGAATTGAAAGAACAACTTGAAGAGTTACTAGCCAAAGGGTTCGTCAGACCAAATGTATCTCCTTGGGGTGCACTGGTATTATTTGTGAAAAAGAAGGATGGAACAATGCGGATGTGCATTGATTATCGCCAATTAAACAAAGTCACTATTAAGAACAAGTACCCGTTACCGCGTATTGATGATCTATTTAACCAGTTGCAGGGTGCTAGGTATTCTCTAAGATTGACTTGAGTTCGGGGTATCATCAGTTAAAGATTTGAGATTCGGATGTTCCGAAAAACTGCTTTCCATACTAGATATGGTCATTATGAGTTTTTGGTAATGTCTTTCGGTTTAACTAATGCCCCGACAGCATTTATGGAGTTGATGAACAGGGTATTCAGGACATATATTGATTCTTTTGTCATTGTCTTCATTGATGACATTTTGATCTACTCGCGCAGTAAGGAGGAGCACGAGCAACATATGAGAGTAGTGCTTCAGACATTGCGGGAACAAAAGCTATATGCTAAGTTCTCTAAATGTGAGTTTTGGCTAGAGTCTGTAGCATTTTTGGGACATATTGTATCGGGCGAAGGTATTAAAGTTGATCCTAATAATATTGAGCCAGTTTAGAATTGGCATCGTCCCACTTCGGCGATTGAGATCAGGAGTTTTCTGGGTTTAGCAGGTTATTATCGTCAATTAGTGGAAGGTTTTTCATCTATTGCAGCACCTTTGACCAAATTAACCCAGAAGGGTGTTCAGTTACAATAGTCCAATGATTGTGAGTCAAGCTTTCAGAAGCTCAAGACTGCATTGACTACATCACCAGTGTTAGTGTTACCTTCAGGTTCGGGAATGTATACATTGTATTGCGATTCTTCACGCGTCGACTTGGGTTGTGTATTGATGCAGGAAGGGCAAGTTATTGCATATGCTTCATGTCAGCTGAAGCCCCACGAAAGGAATTATCCGGTACATGATTTGGAGTTAGCTGCGATTGTTCACGCTCTAAAGATTAAGAGGCATTATCTTTATGGGGTGTCCTGTGAAGTTTATAGTGATCATCACAGTTTGCAGTATTTGTTCAAGTAGAGGGACCTAAATTTGAGGCAGCGCAGATGGCTGGAATTACTAAAAGATTATGATATTACTATCCTATATCATCTAGGTAAAGCAAATGTAGTTGCAGATGCCTTGAGTAGAAAGGCAGAAAGTATGGGTAGTTTGGCTTTCATTTCAGCAGAAGAGAGGCCATTAGCTTTGGATATCCAATCCTTGGCCAACAGACTTGTGCGGCTAGATATTTTAGAGCCCAGTCAAGTTCTTGCAGATGTCATAGCTAAGTCTTCACTATTTGAGAAGATCAGGGCTCGCCAGTGTGATGACCCATACTTAATGGTTCTTCGAGAAACAGTACTATGAGGTGGTGCCAAGGAAGTTATTATTGGTGCGGATGGTGTTTTGTGACTCCAGGATCATTTGGTGTTCCTAATGTGGATGAACTAAGGAAAAAGATCCCAGAGGAGGCACATAGTTCTCGGTAATCTATTCATCCAGGTTCTACGAAGATGTATCGTGACTTGAGGCAGCATTATTGGTGGCGACAAATCAAAAAGGGCATAGTTGAGTATGTAGCTAGGTGTCTAAATTGCCAGCAAGTTAAATATGAGCATCAGAGGCCAGGTGGCCTACTTCAGCAGATGACTATACCAGAATGGAAATGGGAATGCATCACTATGGACTTTGTAGTTGAGTTGCCGCGGACCTTGAGGAAGTTTGATGCAGTTTGGGTGATTGTTGATAGGTTGACCAAGTCGGCACATTTTATTCCTGTTGTGACTACGTATACTTCAGAGAGGTTGGCCCAGATTTATATTCAGGAGATAGTTCAGTTGCACGGTGTGCCAATTTCCATCATATCAGATAGAGGCCCTCAGTTTACTTCACATTTCTGGAGAGTAGTATAGAGTGAATTAGGGACTCGTGTAGAGCTCAGCATAGACTTTCATCTGTAGACCGACGGGCAGTCAGAGCGGACAGTTCAGATTTCGGAGGATATGCTCAAGGCATGTGTGATTGACTTTGGAGGTCAGTGGAATCGTTTCCTGCCTTTGGCCGAGTTTGCTTATAATAACAGTTACCAATCCAGCATCGATATGGCTCCATTTAAGGCTTTATATGTCCGTTGATGCCGTTCACCTATCAGATGGTTTAAGCCCGGTGAGACTAAGTTATATGGTACTGATTTAGTAAGGGATGCCTTGGAAAAGGTAAAGTTGATTCAGGAGCAACTTCGTACAGCACAGTCCAGACAGAAGAATTATGCGGATCAGAAAGCGCGTTATTTATCATTTATGGTAGGTGAAAAAGTTCTCTTGAAGGTTTCGCCGATGAAGGGAATTATGAGATTCAGGAAGAAGGGCAAGTTGAGCCCAAGGTTTATAGGCCCATTTGAGGTGTTGAGACGAGTTGGAAAGGTTGCTTATGAGCTTGCATTGCCTCCCAGTCTATCCGGAGTTCATCCGATTTTCCATGTATCTATGCTCCGGAAGTATCATGTCGACCTATCACATGTGTTGGACTTCAGCACAGTTCAGCTAGATCCGAGTTTGGGTTATGAAGAAGAGCCATTTGCCATTGTTGATAAACAAGTTCGCCAGTTGAGGTCCAAGAGGATTTCTGCAGTAAAGGTCTAGTGGAGGGGCCACCAATTGAGGAAGCGACTTGGGAGGCCGAGGAATACATGCAGAGCAGATATCCACACTTATTCAGCACTCCAGGTACAATTCTAAACCGTTCGAGGACGAACGTTTGTTTAAGAGGTGGAGAATGTAATGACCCAACCAGTCATTTTAACTTTTAGAACTCTGTTCCCTAAAATAAAACTTCCCGTATGTTCTTTTAATGATTTATGACTTGCGGGGATGGTTGGTTCGGGATTTGGAAGTGTTTGGGTTAAAACCAGAACACTTGGTTCCTTAAGTTGGCCCTAAAGTGCTAAGTTTGACTTCGGTCAACATTTTGAGAAAACAACCCCGGAATAGAATTTTGACAATTCCAACAGCTCCGTATGGCGATTTTGGACTTAGGAGCGTGTTCGAAATTTTATTTGGAAGTCCGTAGTTAAATTAGGCTTGAAATGGCTAAAATAAGAATTTAAGTTTGGAAGTTTGACCGGGGAATTGACTTTTTGATATCGGAGTCGGAATCCAGTTCTGAAAATTTTCATAGCTCCGTTATGTCATTTATGACTTGTGTGCAAAAATTTGAGGTCAATCATACTTGATTTGACAGGTTTCGGTACCTAATGTAGAAGTTGGAAATCTTAAGTTTCATTAAGCTTGAATTGGGGGATGATTCATGGTTTTGGGGTTCTTTGGTGTGATTTGAGGGTTCGACTAAGTTCGTATGATGTTTTCGGACTTGTTGGTATAATTGGTCGAGGTCCCGAGGGGTTCGGGTGAGTTTCGGACGACTAACAGATCACATTTGGCCTTTGAAACACTGCTGATAACTGCTGGTATTTTTCTTCTGATTTTCTTTTACGAGATCGCATAAGTTGGTATGCGATCGTGTAGAGTAAGTTATATAGAGGTGGATTTTTTCTACGCAATCGCATGGGCAAGTCCGTGATCGCGTAGGTTGGATTCAGTTGTGCTATGAGAATGCGTGGCTAAGGCTGTGTTCGCAAAGAGTAAACGAAGCTGAAGCTGACCACACGCTTAATGTTCGGCGATCGCGTGAGGAGGCTCGCGATTGCGTAGGCTTGCGGAGACTGTGCTTCGCGATCGTGTGGGATTTTCCGCGATCGCGTAGGGTTAATGTTTGGGCAGTAAAATTTGTGCTACGCGATCGCGTGAGGAATTTCGCGATCGCATAGAAGAAATCACTGGGCAGAGAGTTTAAGTTCTGAAAATGGGACTTCGTCCCATTTTTTCATTTTTAATGATTTGGAGCTCGGATTTAGGCGATTTTTGGGATATTTTCAGAGAAAACAACGGGGTAAGTGTTCTTAACTCAATATTGCTTAAATTACCCGAATCCATCACTATTTTTGTCATTTAATTGGTGAATTGAGTTGGAAAAGTTTGAAAACCCTCTTGGATAGATTTGAGGATTTGAGGGCCGAATTGTTATCGGAATTTGGTAATTTTGATATGGGTAGACTCGTGGTTGAGTGTGTGTTCATATTTTAATTAATTTCGGAATTTTTATTGAAAATGTAGTATTTTCTTATAGAATTGATTCCTATAATTTTTAGTGATTGTATCGAATTATTTTGGCTAGATTCGAGCTAGACAGAGTTGGATAATCGTGGAAGAGGCCTTCTAGTGGATTAAATTAGAGCAAGACGAGGTAAGTCTCTTGTCTAATCTTGTGAGGAGAAAATTACCCCATAGGGATTAAATTGAATAATTGTTGCTAATTGCGGGGGCTACGTACGCACGAGGTGACGAGAGTCCGTGCGTAGCTACTATTAATGCTAAAGTCCGGGTAGTTTAGGACTCAAAGCATGAATTACTTGTATAAATTGTATTCTTTGTTTAATTAATATTAATTGATATATATGAATATATTGTAAATCATTAGATAAAGATATTAAAGAATGAAAATCTCATATGCTTGATTTTCTGTTTAAATTAATTAATTGTTAAAAGAAATTGTTCTTCCTCCCGAATTTATCTCATAATAAATATATTCTCCTTCCGGAGGTACATAAGAAAATGTCCTCCTTTCTTCTGGAGCTGGCCGAATGCCTCGGCAGGATAGATATATCTATAGATCGCGCTGCACGTCCCTCGGCAGTGTACACAATACTCTGGATCAGGCCGTACATCCTCGACAGAAATCGTGCTTAAGAATAATAATAATAATTACACGATACTTTAATAGCTTATTTCAGCTTGCGAAGCTAATTGATAAATTGAAAAAATCCTTGGAATTTAATGAATTATTATTCTTGCTTGTTAAAGAATTAATTTTATTCTTGTAAATGATATTTAATTAATAAATTGGAAGTTATTTGAATTGAAGGAATTTGATTATTTCCGCTGATTAAATAAATTATTTTAAATTCTATGAATCATGCTGATTTAAATATCATAGTTGTATTTTAAATTATTATTATTGACCCATAATGAGTGTCAAAGTCGGCCATCTCATCTCTACCACTTCGTGATTAGGCTTGATACTTACTGGGTACACGTTGTTTTCGTACTCATACTGCACTTGCTGCACATTTGTTTTTTGTGCAGGACCTGAGGCAAGTACTAGTGGGGGACCTATCGTCTTACACCCACGTTATCCAGGGGCATAGTGGTGAGCTGCACTTTCTGAGCCGTTCTGCAGCTACTAGTGTCTCTACTTGTATTTTTATTCTGTCTATTTTTATTTCAGACAGTATTTGAAGTTTTGTATAATCTACTAGATGCTCATACACTTGTGACACCAGGTCTTGGCACACACATTGGTAGAATTTGGATTTTGTTATTTTCTTGGTTTTAAATTTTGTCAATATATGCTTAATTTATTAAGTTGGCTTGCCTAGCTGTAGTGTTGGACGCCATCACGACCTATAGGTGAAATTGGGTCGTGACATTATTGATTTTTCAAGAAGAAATTGGAAGAAATTTCTATAATTTCACATAACGAATTTTCGAGTTTTGAATACCGATTCAGAGTCGGATTTGAATGAAATTAGTATGGTTGAACTCGTAATTGAATGGGTTATCGGATTTAATGAGTTTCGTCGGGTTCCGAGATGTGGGCCCCACTGCCAACTTTTCGAGTAGAGTTGAGAATTTTTATAAATTGTTAAATTTCAAGCATTGGTGTATACATTTTGATTGGTTTGCATATTGTTTGCATAGTTTTGGATCGACAAGCATCGGTTTGAGGTGTTAGAGTGGCGTTGGAGCCGGCTAGGAAGTTTGGAGCGAGGTAAGTCTCTTACCTAACCTTGTAAGAGGGAATTTACCCCATAGGTGATTTAAACTAATATTTGCTGCTAATTGTGGGGGCTACGTACGCACGAGGTGATGAGAGTCCATGCGTAGCTACTAATTATGCTATGTCCGGGTAGTTTAGGACTCAAATCATGAATTAGTTGTAATAATTGCATCCTTTATTTAATTAAAGTACTGGAATTATATTGGAAATTGTTGGAGAAACTAGTAAAGGATCGAAATTTCACATACTTGAACTTTTGTGCAAATTACTTGTCACGACCCAAAATCCATTAAGGCTGTGATGGCGCCGGACACCACTGTCAGGCAAGCCAACCATAATTCGAATAACTTAATTACCCATTTTTAGTATTTTTGAAATAAAAATTTCTTTAATGAAATAGTAATACTCATAGAGTAAATGATAAATATTTTTAGCAACTGAATTTCTAAACAATTCACAACCATTCCCAAAATCCGGTGTCACAAGTGCATGAGCATTTACTAGGGAATTAAAAATAAAATACAACATCTATCCAAAGTACAAATTAGACAGGAAAATATAATAACTCTGAAGGGGACTTTGTTAGCTGCGGATCGTAATATAGAATGCAGCTCACCTATGTCCCCACAATTATTAACCACACATCTGCGCCCACAAGGCCGCTATACATATATGTACCTGCACAATAAAATTATGCAGCAAGTGCAGTATGAGTACGAAAATAACATGTACCCAGTAAGTATCAAGCCTAATCTCGAAGAGGTAGAGACGAGATGGCCGACTTTGACACTCACTATGGGTCAATAATATTAAATAATCATGAAATAGAAATATTTATACCAACGTGATTCACAGAGTTAACAGTAATTTTATTGACTAGTAGAAATAATTAAATTCCTTCAAATGCAGTAATTCTCAATATATTAATTAAATTCCTTCAATTCCAATAAATTTCCAAATTTATCAATTAGTCTCATTTACAGGAATAACAATAATTCCTGAACAAGCAGGAATAATAATTCATTAAATTCCAAAGATTTTCAATTTATCAATTAGCTTCACAAGCTGCAATAAACTATTAAGGTATCGTGTGATTATTATTATTAAGCACGATTTCTGCCAAGGACGTACGGCCCGATCCAGAGTGTAGTGTACACTGTCGAGGGACGTACAGCACGATCCATAGATGCATCTATCCTGCTGAGGCGTTTGGACCGTTCCACAAGAAAGGAGGATATTTTTCTTATGTACCTCTGGGAATGAGAGTATATTTATTATAAGATAAATTCGAGAGGATGAATAATTTCTTTTAATAATTAATTAATTTAAACAGAAAATCAAGCATATGAGATTTCCATCCTTTAATATCTTTATCTAACAATTCACAATATAATCATATATATTAATTAATATTAATTAAACAAAGAGTACAATGTACACAAGTAATTCATGCTTTGAGTCCTAATTACCCGGACTTTAGCATTAAACAAGTAATTCATGATTTGAGTCCTAAACTACCCGGACTTTAGCATTAATAGTAGCTACGCACGGACTCTCGTCACCTCGTGCGTACGTAACCCCTGCAATTAGCAGCAATTATTCAATTTAATCCCTATGGGGTAATTTCCCCCTCACAAGATTTAGACAAGAGACTTACCTTGTCTCAAAGTCCACTTTCCGATTATCGCATAGCGTAGAATTCTCGTTTCGATGCCGAAAAATCCGAAACTATCCAAAAGTTATATAAAATAATTAATATATGTTCAATAATTCAAAATTCATCTATTAAATAAATTACCCTATCCAAAATGGTAAACATTCCTAAAATTCACCCCGGACCCCACGTGCTCGGATTCTGGAAATTTTCGGATAAAAACGTTACCCATAATCTCAAGAACTTGAATATATCATTTCTATCCAATTCCATAACCATTTTCGTGGTGAAAAATCAAAAATACCAATTTTTAGGTTTTTCTTCAAAACTCCAACTAGTAGGAATCAGTTACCTCATGGTTGATGGTGGAAATGGTGCTCAAAAATCGTTCCCAAAATCGGCTCCCATGAAGAAATAGAGTAGAAATGAGTTCAACCCCTATCTTTAACAGAACACTGCCCAGAACCGTTCATCTTCGCGTTTGCGACAAATGCCTCGCGTTCGCGAAGGCCAGATGTTCCTGCCCCAGTATTTCCCCTTCGCGTGACCAGTGTCACGTTCGCGAAGGCCTGTCCATGCAAGGCATCGCATTCACGTTCAATCCATCGCGTTTGCGTAGGCCAAATAGCCTTAGGCCCGTCTCCTCCTTTCTTCTACGCGTTCGCGAAGTTTCCTCAGTCAATCCCTCCGTGTTCGCAAACTACACCTCGCGTTCGCGAAGGCCAAAACCCAGCAGCCTCAAAACTCCTCTTTGCGTATGCGACCCACTGATCGCGTTCGCGAAGCACAAGGTAGCAGCCACCATTTTCCTTCTTCGCGAACGCAGGACTCCCTTCGCGTTCGCGAAGAACAAAACCAGAACTAGCAAACCAGCAGCAACTTTTCATCCAAATTCGATCCAAAACCACCCCGAAACACATCCGAGGCCCCCGGGGCCCCGTCCAATCACACCAACCAGTCCCATAACATAACACAAACTTGCTCGAGGCCTCAAATCACATCAAACAACATCAAAATCATGAATCGCACCCCAATGCAAGCTTAATAAACTTCAAACTTATACATTCGATTCCGGAACCTATCAAATCACGTCCGATTGACCTCAAATTTTGCACACAAGTTACATTCGACATTACAGACCTACTCTAACTTCCGGAATCGAAATTCGACCCTGATATCAAAAAGTCCACTTCCGGTCAAACTTCTAAAAAAACTTCAAATTTCTAGCTTTAGCCAAATGACTCCAAAATGACCTACGGACCTCCGAATTCACTTCCGTATGCGCTCCCAATTCCAGAATCACCATACGGAGCTATACCCATATTCGGAATCCCAAACGGACATTGATAGCATTGAAATGCACTTCAACACAAATTTATGGAATTCTTCCAAAATGCTAACTTCCACAATAGGTGCCGAAACACTCACGGTTATCCAAAAACCGATACAGATATACGCCCAAGTCCGAAATCATCATACAAACCTGTTAGAACCTTTAAATACCAATTCTGCTATCGTTTACTCAAAAATCCAACTTTAGTCAATTCTTCCAACTTAAAGCTTCTGAAATGAGAATTTTCTTTTCAGATCAACTCTGAACTTCCAAAATTTCAATTCTGACCACGCTTGCAAGTTATAATACCTTAAGTGAAGCTACTCGTGGCCTCAAACTGCTAAACGACACGCTAGGGCTCAAAACGACCGGTCAGGTTGTTACATTCTCTCCCACTTAAACATACGTTCGTCCTCGAACGTGCTAAGGACTGTTCTGGGGTTGTCCGAAATTACTGTTTAATACCTCGTGCACTTACCTGTGCTTCCACAACTCAGTTGAGTACTCTAGCTCGAGCCAGTATGAAGATTCTCCCTTTTTACTTAGAGTCCAATTCCAACATCCGAAATTCTCTGCTAGGCATGTTCCCATCATACGAACACCGTATCACTCACTACACGATGCACTGATACATGATTGCATACCTTTACTGAATTCAGACTATGCACTGCATAACTCACATGACCATAATAACATCCTCTGATAATAATAGCTGAAACCCTACGAATCTGATGGTCACAACACACCTCATGATACCTATAATTCCTATTCCAACTCTTGAACTGCTTCCACGATGGAAGAAATGTGTAGAAATTCATAACTAACTGCTGAGTCAACAAATCATGGGGTCGCCCCTCCTGACAAGGACCATTACCTCCCTTTGAACTAAATAACGATATTTGTTCCTTATTATACCTTATATAAATCTGATTGTACTATTTCCGGTCCAATAGTCTCGGCTCACCCAGTATAAGATGTTCGGGCAATAAGCCACCTCAGACATGACAAAAAGTCTCATATGACGCCACAATGAGCTAATAAGCTACGAACTCGATTGCGTTACATAAGGAAAACAGACTATGGAAAGGATTACTCAACCCACGTGACTAAATAAACAACTGAAAAGGTGTCATGAACCTTCCTCAGAAAATGGGACACAAAAACACACAAAATAGAATATAGGGAACTGTACTCAACATCACACTGTTGCGGCATGCAACCCGATCCGCACAAAAAGAATCTATAAGAAAATACTTACCGAGCTAGAATGCTCATTACTTACAAAATATCCGAACATCGAACACAAGCACGCTAAGTGCATAATACCATCCTTGGAAGGACCGACAGCGCCATATGCTAAGAAACTCAAGCACAACTAAGGTGCGATATATGATCTGAATCTCGAGAGCCATCCTGCTCGCATAACACCTTCGCTACGCGGAACCTCAACACATAAGAAATTTATCAAGCCGTTTCATAACTCACATGACACAATATAGTATTACATGAAATAACCGACGACGAAACGACATCCAACGTCCGAATACTCGTCCATAGGGTGCTTTTATGCTGAAATGAACACATCCGGCCTGATATAGAGCTCGTATTCATATTTAAATCCATTCACAGACCTCAAGCCGATTCTGATCTCATCGTACTAGGCTAATAACCTTTCAAGTATCCATAAAAACCCTTTTCCCCATACATACAAGAATAGCCATCATAACCGGAACAATACTTCCACAGTCGACAACCAAATGAACCGAGCGCCCTCCAGGCATAAATTCTCGAATCAACGATATTACCACAATATTTATACTTGGTTTTAAATCTTCACTCAATCAAGTGACTACATGTCACTCTTACATAATCTTTTCGTGAGACACGCTCCCACGACCTTCCGCACCAGGTAACAAGTCTGCACATCCATGCTACCGGTTACACTAATGCTGTAAAGCATATCAAGAATCCACAAATCAATACACAAGGTCTCTAACACCTGACATCGACCTTAGATGATGCCAAAAACAATAACATCTTACTTTAAACATCTTAATCCCTTTCCTGCTCATCCGAGCTCATGACATCCTTGTCAACACCGAACCAAAATCTTGAATCCTCAACTTTCGAATCCCATGCTACTTAGTGAACTTAACCACACCAATGTGCAGGAGTACAAGAATTCCATCATGACTCCCGAACCACTAATAGGGTAAACACTTCATCATATAGAAACCATCTTCTTAACTCATTTCAAGAGAACCATTGCAACACGTGACTGAATTCCCATATCCGTAGAAAATACCGGCCTCAAGTAGTAGTCTAAACCACCATAACTCTTCTGGGATCCCTCTGCACATAACATGTCATAATACTTTAATTCCTCCAAATAAAATCAATTACGGCGGCCGTCAAGCCTCGCACGTACCGCCACAAATCACATGAATAATTCAATGCGCTGAAGGAACTGATCATTGCCACCATCGTGCCGATTCAACCATTGTTAGCCGATCCGTCTTTTCTCAATTTACTCTCAACTTGCTTTAGAAATAATAATAGCTCCATTCATTATATCACTGTCACGACCCAAATTAACCCTCCGTAAGGTGTCGTGACGGCACCTAGTCTTACGACTAGGTAAGCCTAATATTACGAAAAATGTAAAGAAAACACAACATTTTAAAGAAAATCAGCATATTGTGAATAACCAAAAGTAGTACCACTCCGAACATACAAAATAATTTCCCAAGACCCGGAATATCACGAAGTCACAAGCTGCTATACTCTATGTAGCTCTATACAAAAGTCTGAAGATAATAAAGAAAATTTCTAAGCGAGGGAGTAGAAGGGGACTCCGAGTATCTGCGGACGCAAGCAGAAGTACCTTGTAGTCTCCTAGAATCAGCAGCACGCACTAACCCCGAGGCTGATATCTCGCACATGGATTTGCACACGAAACATGTGCACGAAAGGGCATGAGTACACCACAATGGTACCTAGTAAGTGCCAAGCCTAATCTTGGTCGAGTAGTGACGAGGTCAGGTCAAGGCCCTACCGGAGTAAATATAATAAATTAAATAGTAAAAGATATAAATAAAATTTACAGTAACACAGTAAAAGCAATTCTCTAAAGATTAACAGTTAAAGGAGCCCTTGGCTCAGAACAAGGCAAACACAATGGCGAATCTCCCGGGATACCGTCCCGTAGTTCCGAATGAATATGCACTACAGGAGGATCTCCCAGAATACGTCCGTAGTCCCAAAGTAAATATGCAGTGCTGGAGGATCTCCTGGAATACATCCGTCGTCCCAAAGTAAATATGCAGTGTTGGGGGATCTCCCGGAATATGTCCGTAGTCCCAAAATAAATATGCAAGACAGGGGGATCTCCCTGAATATGTCAGTAGTCCCAATTTAAATATGAAACGCAAGATGAAATGGCAGGTAAGGCATCGAGTTATACAGTTTATACAGAACACAGATAAGGAAAGTAGGGACTTAACTAAGCATGGCACACAAAATGTCAAATAGGCAGTTAAAACACGTAAGCATGCTTCTCTAATCTAAGCTAAACAATTAAACGTATTAGTACAATCTAATAAGGGAAAACAGTTTATGATTTAGAAAGGAAATACGAGATTTTTGCAATAATATCCCGTGTACGTACTCATCACCTTATGTACACGGCGCCCACACATCAATTTATATCAAACATCCTACGGGAAAAGTCCCCAGCACAAGGTTAGGCAAGCCACTTACCTCGAACCAAGCTCAATCAATCGGTCACAATGCCTTTCCCATGAATATCCGACTCCGAATGGCCCAAATCTAGCCAAAAGCAATTACATATCATAAATACAACCATGATAGACTCATCTAATTAATGCAATCAACACTTTATCAACAATTTCGAAATTAACTCAAAAATCGCTCGTGGGGCCCACATATCGGAATCGGGTAACAGTCACAAAATATGAACACCCATTCACTCACGAGTCTAACCATATAAAAATTTCTCAAATCCGACAACAAATCCCCTTTCAAAACTCGAAATCTTTGTTGAAGAAGTTCTTACAAAATTTTCCCAATTTCAACCACAAAATCCGAGATTAAATGATGAAATCAACCATAGATTAGTGGAATATAACCATAAAAGAGTTAGGAATCATTACCATAAAGTTCCTCCAAAAATCTCTCCAAATTTCGCCTTCTACCGAGCTCTCAATCAAATTTGTGTTATGAACTCAACCCTCATTTTTGAACCTTAAATTCTGCCTAGGTGCGTTCTTCTTCGCGAACGCGACATCACGATCACGAACGCGATGAACAATCGTCCACTGGCCCAAAATTCCTCCTTCGCGAACGCGAGGGGACTCTCGCGAACGCGTACCTTCCACTGACGGACCCTTCACGAACACGGGAACCTCTTTGCGAATGCGTAGGATTAATGCCCGAAGCTTCCTCTGCCCCGTTCCTCTATGCGAACGCGAGGACCATATCGCGAACGCATAGGCTTAAGGTACCACACCTTCGCGAACGCGAAAACAACATCGCGAATATGAAGAACAACTTCGCGAACGTGAAGAACAACTTCGCTGCCTTTTCCAGATGCTCTACGCGATCACGAGGCACCTCTCGCGAACGCGATGAAGGATTTTTCTGCAATAAAACACTAGAAATCTGCTACTTCTCTAAGTCCAAAGACGACTCGTTGAGCATCCGAAACACACCCGAGGTCCCCGGGACCTCGACCAAACATACCAACCAATCCTAAAACACCATACGAACTTAGTCAAGCTCTCTAATCACATCAAACAACGCTAAAATCACGAATCACCCTCCAATTCAAACTTAAAGAACTTGAAACTTCAAAATTATACAACTGATGCCTAAACCTATCAAATCACATCCGATTGACCTCAAATTTTGCTTAAAAGTCATAATCAACATTACGGACCTACTCCAACTTCCGGAATTGGAAAATGACCCCTATATCAAAAATTCCACTACCAGCCCAAAACTCCAAAAATTCAACTTTAGCCATTTCAAGCTTAAATGAGCTACCAACCTCCAAAACACAATCCGGACACGCCCCTAAACCCAAAATCACCTAACAGAGCTAAAGGAACCGACAGAATTCTATTCCGGAGTTGTCTTTACACAGTTCCGACTACAGTCCAAATCTTAAGGCTTAAGCTCTCATTTAGGGACTAAGTGTCCCAAAACACTCCGAAACTCAAAATTAATCATCACGGTTAGTCACAATAGCAGAAATAGATATGGGGAAAGAAGTTAATAGGGGTTCGGGGCTCTAACTCTCAAAACAACCGGCTGGGTCGTTACATCCTCTCTATTTCGATATTTCAGCCATTTTTGGCATATTTGGAGCTACGGAGCTCGCATTGAAGCGAGTTTTGAGGCGATTTTTACCATATGGATTGGGGTAAGTGTGCTATATCCTAAAGTGATTATATTTCATGATTATATGGTTATATTCATAATTTATTTCGGATTTAAATGGAAGAAATTAACATTTTTGCAAAATCTTCCAAAAATAAAAATTTAAGATTTGGAGGTCGAGTTGTTATCGGAATTTGATAAAATTGGTATGGTTAAATTATACTTAAGCTCTCGTTGACTTTTGTTGACTTTTTGGAACAAATTTTTAAGTCGACGTATTATTATCCGCAATTGTTTCCGATGAATTGTAATGGAGTTATACAATTAATTTGGATAGATTTGGGCGGTTTGGAGGTCAATTCAAGAAACAATGCAATTTTGGAATATTGGAATAACTTCAAAAAGGTAAGTGTATTGCTTAACCTCGAGTGGGGGAATTACCCTTTAGGCATCGAGTCTTATATGCCATTTGAGAAATGTGAAGCCGTGTACGCGAGGTGAAGAGTATGTACTCGGGCTTATATGTGCAAATTTTCTTGGTTTAAAGTTTTAGGCATTCTTATGGATTAAATTAGATAATTGTTGGCATTAGCAAATCCTTGAATTATCATACCTCGTTCCTTATTTGTTAAATTTGTGTTTTATATAATAAATTTAGTGTTATTGTCACTTGGATTTTACGTGAATTCCGTGTGTTTATTGATTTGATATTTTCTTGGAATTAAATCCATGATGGAACCCTTATCTGCAAATATTTATTAATAAGTTTAAATTGAGGAGTTAATATAATTATCAAGAATTTGGAATAATGAAGGCGTTGCCCTATACTGAGTATTTTTCACCTCTGTTGATTGTTTTGATGTTTATTATACGTTGTGTGGAGCCTTGGGCTATTTGTTGACAAATGTATTGATTCTGCTACATATTTGGAATTTGGTTGTGGTCAGTGGAAATTGCGAGATGAATTGTTGTATTGTGTTGTGGTTTAAACACACTCCTTGATGTTATTTATGCTTCCTACCTTGCTTGTTAATGATATACATGGGCTTGGTAAGGAAGAGTGTAAAGCACGAAGGGTGATGCCGTGCCATTTGAGAGTTTAAAGCACGAAGGGTGATGCCGTGCTATTTGAGAGTGTAAAGCACGAAGGGTGATGCCGTGCCATTGAGAGTGTAAAGCATGAAGGGTGATGCCGTGCTATTTTATTTATATTATCAGGTGAGGATGAGAATAAAAGCACGAAGGGTGATGCCGTGCAATTATTTTTATGTTATCATATATTCATGGCACGAAGGGTGTTTCCGTGTAGGCGAGGTTGAGAGACATACATTATATTGTGATATCGTTTTGTTGTGTATACATTTATGCCTTTATCTTGAGATGTTATTGTGCACCTATATTTTCTGTGTGACTTGTAGTCGTTGTTTGTCACGACCCCAAATTCCCTCCGTAATATGTCGTGATGGCACCTAGTATCTAAGACTAGGTAAGCCTATCAATGCGGAATAATAATAAATATCTGAAATAAATAAACTACAATTCAAACAATTTCAACTCCCAAAACCCGGTAGAAATAAGTCACAAGCTTCTAAGAATTTATTCTCTATGTCTCCATATATCAGAGTCTAAAGCAAATAAGGAAGACAACATAGTAAGATAGAAGGGGACTCCGGAGTCAGCGGACGCTGGCAGATATACCTCGAAGTCTCTTCGTATAGGTAGTTTATTGATGAGTGGTCTGATAACATGTACTTGGATCTGCACAAAAAGATGTGCAGAAGCGTAGTATGAGTACTCCCCAGCAGTACCAAGTAAGTGCCAAGCATAACCTCGGTAGAGTAGTGGCGAGGTCAGGTCAGGCCCTACTAGAGAATAAATAATGGCTCGGTAAAATATTTAAACAATATTATAAGATAAAATGACAATGGAAATGAATCAAGTAGTATGTCACATTTAATTACATAAAATAATGGCAAATAAATACCTCGCGGAAACAAAATAGAATTCTTTTCAACTTGAAGAAAATCGCAACAATAATCAAAGGCAACTGCGGCCATAAATCAATATCAACAAGGGCACTCACGAGGTACCGCCTCGTAGTCCCAAATCATAAACAAATTCACAATATCTCATTTCCTTATCTCACCGCGGGAGCCTTCACAATTTATTTTAAAGAAAATATTTTTTCCGAAATAGCATCCTGCGTTTTAGCCATCCTTATCACACCACATGACTTCTAGCAGTTCCCCCTACTAGCCACGCATTTCAAGCCACCCTTATCTCACCGCATGCGTTTCAATACCCAGACCTTATACCACCGCATGCGTATCAATATCATAATATATCACAATTTACATCCCAGGTGCTCAAATAATTTAACTTGCCAAAATAATTCAACAACAATATTTTTCCACAATAAAGAGCTCACGGCTCATGTCAAAATAATTCAAAAATAATATTTTTTCACAATAAAGAGCTCACGGCTCATGTCAAAATAATTCAACAATAATATTTTTCCTCAATAAAGAGCTCACGGCTCATGTCAAAATAATTCAACAATAATATTTTTCCACAATAAAGAGCTCACTGCTCCATCATAATGAGTACGAAAATCTTACAAAAATATTCAGGAGTAAATAATTCAGGAAAAATAATATTTCAAAATCTTTAATACATTGCTTCAATATCAAGTTTAAAAATGTCAAATACTTCATATTAATAATATTAAATTTAAAGAAAATCAACCTTCAAATAATGCACAAAATAAAAGAAATCAAGTTTCAACTAACAGGTAAAATAATTAGTAGGAGAAGGTCAAATAAATTTAAAATATAAACATTTAATCAATGATGAAGAATATAACAAGATAGAATATTTTAATAAATGCGCAACAATGATCTACACAATTTTAAAATATAATCCTTCACATTTAGCCCGTGTACACACTCATCACCTCATGCACATGACTTTCAACATATTTCAATAATCACATCAATACCAATCCTAGGGGAAATTTCCCCCACACAAGGTTAGACAAGTCACTTACCTCGACTTGCTCCAATTTAACCAAGTATTATGCTTTTTCCTCGATTTTTCCGACTCCGATCGACTCGTATCTAGTCATAATTAATTTGATACAGTCAACAAAATTTATAGGAATCAATTTCATAAGAAAATATTACACTTTTCAATAAAATCCAAAATTAGCTCAAAATTTGTCCGTGGGGCCCACGTCTCGGAATCCGACGAAACTTACAAAATCCGACAACCCATTCAATTACAAGTCCAACCATACTAGTTTCACTCAAATCGGACTCCGGATCGACATCGAAAACCCAAAAATTTGTTTCTATGAGATTTCTAAAATTTTCCCAAATTTCTATCTCAAAACACTAATTAAATGGTGAAAACAATGATGTATTCGTGTATATTGACCAAATCCGAGTTAGAATCACTTTCCCAAATATTTTTCGTTAAAAATATATCAAAATCGCCTTTCCTCAAGCTCCAATTCGTCAAAAAGGCAAATGGGACGAAGTCCCCTGTTTTTATAACTTACAGATTTGTTAGGGACCTCGATTTTGTCAGGGAGCTCGATATTTGTCAGGGAGCCTGATTTGTCATGGAGCTCGATTTTGGCAAGGAGCTCGATTTTGTCAGGGAGCTCGATTTGTGATTAACCTCGATTTTGACAGGGAGCTCGATTTTGTCAGGGAGCTCGATTTGTCAGGGACCTCGATTTGTTAGGGACCTCGATTTTGTCAGGGACCTCGATTATGACAGGGAGCTCGAATTTGGCAGGCAGCCCGATTTTGGTAGGCAGCCCGATTTTGACAGCATTTCCAGCAGAAAAATTGCAGTAGCTTTTGCAGCAACTAAGTCCTACTTTTGATCCGTTAACCATCTAAAACTCACCCGAGTCCCTCGGGACCTCAACCCAATACACCAACAAGTCCTGAAACATCATACGAACTTATTTGAACCTCTAAATTACATCAAACAATGCTAAAACCACAAATCATACCCCAACTCAAGCTAAATGAAACTAAGAATTTTTAACTTCTATGTTCGATGCCGGAACCTATCAAATCAAGTCCGATTGACCTCAAATTATGCACACAAGTCATAAATGACATAACAGAGCTGTAAAAATTTTCAAAACTAGATTCCGACCCCGATATCAAAAAGCCAACTCCCCGGTCAAACTTCCAAACTTTAAATTCCTATTTTAGCCGTTTCAAGCCTAATTTCAATACGGACTTCCAAATAAAATTCCAATCACGCTCCTAAGTCCAAAATCACCATACGGAGCTGTTGGAATCATCAAAATTCTATTCCGGGGTCGTTTGCACAAATTTCGACATCCGGTCACTATTTGAACTTAAACTTTTAATTTTTCATCAAAATTCCATATCTCGGGCTAGGGACCTCGGAATTTGATTCCGGGCATACGCCCAAGTCCCAATTCATGATACGGACCTACCGGAACTGGCAAAACACTGATCTGAGTTCGTTTGCTCAAAATGTTGACCAAAGTCAACTTAGTTGAGTTTTAAACCTCAAATTCACATTTTAATCCATTTTTCACCTGAAAACTTTTCGAAAAATTTTACAGACTGCGCATGCAAGTCGAGGAATGATAAATAGTGCTTTTCGAGGTCTTAGAACAAAAAATTAATTATTAAATTTAAAGATGACATTTTGGGTCTTCACATTCTCCACCTCTAAAAACAAACGTTCGTCCTCGAAAAGAGTTAGAAAAAGTTCCTGAGCTGGTGAATAAGTATGGATAACGGCTGTGTATATCAAGCTCGGTCTCCCAAGTCACCTCCTCGACCGGATGACCCCTTCTCTGAACCTTCATGGATGCAATGTTCCTTGACCTCAACTTTCGAACCTGCCTATCTAAAATAGCCACTGGTTCCTCAACATAAGATAGATCCTTGTCCACCTGAACCGAACTGAAGTCTAACACATGAGACGGATCGCCGTGATATTTCCGAAGCATGGAGTCTTGGAATACCGGATGAACTGCAGAGAGACTAGGTGGTAGTGCAAGTCTGTAAGCCACATCTCCAACTCTTTCAAGAATCTCAAAAGGCCCAATATGCCTAGAGCTCAACTTGCCCTTCTTCCCGAACCTCATCACACCCTTCATAGGCGAAACCCGGAGAAATACCCGCTCACCAACCATGAATGCAACATCACGAACCTTCCAATCCGCATAACTCTTCTGTCTAGATTGGGATGTACGAAGCCGATCCTGAATCAACTAACCTTTTCCAAGGCATCCTGAACCAAGTCTGTACCCAAAAATCTACCCTCGCCCGGTTCGAACCAACCCACTAGGGACCGGCACCGCCTACCATACAAGGCCTCACACAGAGCCATCTGAATGCTTGACTGGCAATTGTTGTTGTAAGAAAATTCCGCAAGTGGTAAGAAGTGATCCCAAGCACCCCCAAAATCTATCACACATGCACGAAGCATATCCTCCAGTGTCTGAATAGTGCGTTCGGCTGCCCGTCCGTCTTAGGGTGAAATGCTGTACTCAACTCTACCAGGGTACCCAACGCACGCTGTACTGCCCTCCAGAACCGTGATGTAAACTACGTACCCCAATTATAGATGATAGATACCGGTACGCCATGAAATCTGACAATCTCGCGAATATATACCCGAGCCAGCTGTTTTGAAGAGAAAGTAGCAATCACAGGAATGAAATGAGCTGACTTGGTCAATCTATCCATAATCACCCAAACTGCATCGAACTTCCTACGAGTCCGTGGGAGCCAACAACGAAATCCATAGTGATCTGCTCCCATTTCCATTATGGAATCTATAACTTCTGAAACAATCCACCCGGTCGCTGATGCTCATATTTCACTTGTTGACAATTTAGACACCGAGCTATATACTCCACTATGTCTTTCTTCATCCGCCTCCACAAATAGTGCTGTCTAAAATCCTGATACACTTTTGCAGCACCCAGATGAATGGAGTATTGCGAACTGTGAGCCTCCTAGAAAATCAACTCGCGCAAACCATCTACATTTGGCAAACATAGTCTGCCCTGCATCCGTAATACATCTTCATCTCTAATAGTGAATTCTTTGGCATCGCCATGCTGAACTGTGTCCTTAAGGACAAGCAGATGGGGGTCATCATACTGACGTTCCCTGATACGGTCATAAAGAGAAGACTGAGAAACCACATAAGTCAAAACTCGACTCGGCTCGAAAACATCCAATCTGAAAAACTGGTTGGCCAAGGCCTGAACATCCAAGACTAAAGGCCTCTCTGCTACTGGTAAATATGCTAAGCTGCCCAAAATTTCTGCCTTACGACTCAAGGCATCGGCCACTACATTGGCCTTCCCAGGATGATAGAGAATGGTGATATCATAATCCTTAAGTAACTCCAACCACCTCTGCTGCCGCAAATTAAGATAATTCTGTTTAAATAGATGCTATAGACTTCGGTGATCGGTGTAGACCTCACAATGGACACCGTACTAATAATGCCCCAAATCTTTTAGGCATGAACAATAGCTGCTAACTCAAGGTCATGGACCGGATAATTCTTCTCATGTACCTTTAACTGTCAGGACGTGTAGGCAATCACCCTACCGTTTTACATCAACACTGCGCTGAGACCAATACGTGACACATCACAATACATAGTATAAGACCCTGAACCCGTAGGTAATACCAACATTGGGGTTGTAGTCAAAGCTGTCTTGAGCTTTTGGAAGCTCTCCTCATATTCCTTGCTCCATCTGAACGGAGCACCCTTCTGGATCAATCTGGTCATAATAGTTGTTCATAATCAATTATAGAATCATCAGTTAACTTCATGTTAACAAAAATCTCATTTCAAACTTTGACAATACTGATAACGAGACACGAGGCATGAAGACCTCAAAATTATTTAGCCGAATTAATGAGTCACATTTAACGTCACCTGGGCGGGAACCTATCTCGTAGGTTAAAACTCAATAATTACAACACAAATTTGGATCTGGGCGGGATTTCATATAAGTACTTTCAAATAAGCCTAACAGGCATGACTCCCTATTAGTACTCTAGTACAAATTGGATCTCACAAGGGAGAACTTAAACACAAGATTTTTCCTCACAAGGATCTCTCCTTATATAACTTCCACCGCAGCTCGTAGCCCAGTTTAAACACATCAGTTTATTTTAAAAATGCGAGGATCTCGTCCTCAGTTCTGAATCACAAGTAATATGCACATCGTGCCAATCGAAACTTTCCATTTGCTCCTTCTAAATAATTTCTGTTAAACAAAATCACAACAAATAATGAACCCTACACCGTTAGGGCATATAATTCACAATTTGCAATTAATTATTCAGAATTTACATCAAAACTTACCGAAATGAGTAACATAAAGCCACATTTATCCTCACAGCTCTTATTAGTGACCAACATGGAATGATAGGCGTAGTTATCTCCATAGAATCTCCCAACAGGAGTAAACACATAAGTAGATTATAGAATTACGAAGCTCACTCATAAGTGGAGCACCATAGAAGGACTCGTTCCGATACTGAGAACCGAAGCAAGTTAAGGAAATTATTCCTTTATATTATATTAAGGTCGTATCTGTAACGACACCAACTGATGTAGCGATCTCCACCATACCATAAAAATATGTCAACGACTGGGTCTCCACCTCTAAGACGCCTTCTACCCGCCTGTCCTCCACCCCTAACTGGTCGTGTGGGTGGTATAGTAACTGCAATGGGGCACGTAGCCTGAGTGCTTTGATGAAATAAGTCTCTCCCAAGTTTGGGACAATTTTCTCATGATGTGCCTAGTATCACCATATTCATAACAACCCCTTTGCGGGTTAGGCTTCTCATATTGAGTCTGTGCCAGATATACGGAATAACCATTGTAGGAACTCATGTCGGTGGTGCATTAAAAGAACTTACTAGAGCACCCCGAGTAATCCGTTGTGCGGACTGGGCTGGCCGACTGCTTGAGCCCCCGCCATTATGATTTATACTTGTAGAGTAGAATCCACTGAATCCCCCAGAACCTCCAGATGTCTTGGTCTCCTTAGTTTCCTTTTTCCTCACCCCGAACACGTTCTAATATCTTGGCAATTTGTACAACTAGCAGAAATGAAGTATCACCTTGTAGCTCCCGAGTCGTACAAAATTTTACGATCATAATTGAGTCCTTTAATGAGTCTGTGAACTCGCCCTCTGGCTGTAGGAAGCAAAGTAGGAGTATGACGGTCTAACTTATTGAACTTGATGGCATATTCTGACACCATCAATGGTGACCGGACGCAACCGTTCAAAACCTATGCGCCACGCATTATGGAGAGTCCGGGAAATAAACTCTTTCTAAAGCGTTTCTAACAACTGAGCCAAGTGGGCGGTGTTGCATTTGCTGGTCTGCCCTCTTCATAGGCTTGCCACGAACACCGGTGGAGAATTATCTCTCCCAAGGCAAATTTCTTCTTTTGTTATGCTGACTCAACACTGTTGAGCTGACCCATTTCTTAACATACTCTTCGATTCTTCTTTGGGGTAACCCTTACCCCTATTTATACACAACGATCACAAAAGTAGATCCCCATACAGACAAATCTTGGCACGAACCACATAGTCCAGAATCTCGTCAACAACTGTACTTCCTCCAAAGCACCCCAAAATCCACAACCGTGACGTCCACGCTAAGTAAACCTTCTGTAAATTTAGAGTTGTTTCTATAACGCCTTTGGTACTGAAGTATAGGATTATTAGGGAGGCGGACATACCGCAAGTCTCAACCTTATGCTCTATAAAATCTCAGGCCTTAAACATGTGTAAATTTTAGGGAACCTTTCAGTGCCACATATATACATTTCAGGCCAAAGCTGATATAACACATGACCCCGCAATACACCCATTGGTAGTGGACTCCCCCCACTCGATGCGAAGTCATAGGTCACAACGTCCGATGATCCACAATAATAACCTTCACAGCTCATATAAATCAACCATATGCCAACGTCTGTTGCACCCCCACATGATTCACTAGGTGATCTCTGAATACACCCACATCTTCAGTCGGAACAACAAGTTGAGGCAATGTTTGAGCATCTCTGGCTCCCTCGTAGTCCATCTGCGGCATCACGAACCGTCGACGCAAAACTGATACCAAGTGCACAATGTCATACATGAGTGGATACAAAGGAATATAAGATAGAACTTTGAAATCAACAAAGGCGCACGATAAGGAATCAAAGAAGTGAATATTTCCTAACAGTTCCATAGCCTCTCGAAGATAAGTACAGACGTCTCTGTACCGATCCGCAAGACTCTACTAAACCTGCTTGTGACTCATGACACCTATGAACCTAGAGCTTTGATACTAACTTGTCACGACCCCAAATTCCCTCCGTAGGATGTCGTGATGGCACCTTGTCTCTAAGACTAGGTAAGCATATCAATGCAGAATAATAATAAATATCTGAAATAAATAAACTACAATTCAAATAATTTCAACTCCCAAAACCCGGTAGAAATAAGTCACAACCTTCTAAGAATTTATTCTTTATGTCTCTATATATCAAAGTTTAAAGCAAATAAGGAAGACAATATAGTAAGATAGAAGGGGACTCCGGAGTCTGCGGACGCTGGCAAATATACTTCAAAGTCTCCTCGTACAACTAGTTTACTGATGAGTGGTCTGATAAGATGTACCTGGATCTGTACAAAAAGATGTGCAGAAGCGTAGTATGAGTACACCACATCGGTACCCAGTAAGTGCCTAGCCTAACCTCGGTAGAGTAGTGACGAGGTCAGGTCAGGCCCTACTGGAGAATAAATAATGGCATGGTAAAATGTTTAAACAATATTATAAGATAAAATGACAATGAAAATGAATCAAGTAGTATGTCACATTTAATTACATCAAATAATGACAAATAAATACCTCGTGGAAACAAAACAGAATTCTTTTCAACTTGAAGAAAATCACAACAATAATCAAAGGCAACTGCGGCCATAAATCAATATCAACAAGGGAACTCCCTACGTACCGCCTCGTAGTCCCAAATCATAAACAAATTCACAATATCTCATTTCCTTATCTCACCGCGGGAGCCTTCACAATTAAAATGCACCAAATATTTCGCAGATTGGGGGAGTAGCTCAGACTCCTACCACAACTCTAGAACAACAGGTTCACGTTGGTCAAGTTCCGGGTATAGTACCGGTATAACCTATTATTCCGGTTCTGCTTGAGGTCAGGCCCGAGGCATTAGAAGAAGAACAAAATAGACTTTAAAGGTTTAAGAAATATGATCCACCAACTTTCAGTGGCACAACTACAGAGGATCGCGAAGAAGAACAAGCTTCCACTGGCCCAAAATTCCTCCTTCGCGAACGCGTACTTTCCATTGACGGACCCTTCACGAATGCGGGAACCTCTTCGCGAACGCGTAGGCTTAATGCCCAAAGCTTCCTCTGCCTCGTTCCTCTACGCGAACGCGAGGACCATATCGCGAATGCATAGGCTTAAGGTCCCACACCTTCGCGAATGCGGGAACAACATCGCGAACGCAAAGAACAACTTTGCTGCCTTACCCAGATGCTTTGCATGATCGCAAGGCACCTCTCGCGAACGCGATGAAGGATTTTTCTGCAATAAAACACCAGAAATATGCTACTTCTCTAAGTCCAAAGATGACTCGTTGAGCATCCGAAATACACCCGAGGCCCCCGGGACCTCGACCAAACATACCAACCAATACTAAAACACCATACGAACTTAGTCGAGCTCTCAAATCACATCAAATAACGCTAAAATCATGAATCACCCTCCAATTCAAACTTAAAGAACTAGAAACTTCAAAATTCTATAACCGATGCCGAAACCTATCAAATCACGTGCGATTGACCTCACATTTTGCGCACAAGTCATAATCAACATTATAGACCTACTCCAATTTCCGGAATCGGAAAATGACCCCGATATAAAAAATTCTACTACCGGCCCAAAACTCCAAAAATTTGACTTTCTCCATTTCAAGCCTAAATGAGCTACGAACTTCCAAAATACAATCCGGACACGCCCCTAAACCCAAAATCACCTAACAGAGCTAACGGAACCGACGGAATTCTATTCCGGAGTCGTCTTCACACAGTTCTGACTATGGTCCAAATCCTAAGGATTAAGCTCTCATTTAGTGACTAAGTGTCCCAAAATACTCTGCAACTCAAAACCAATCATCCCGGCAAGTCATAATAGCAGAAATAGATATGGGGAAAGCAGGTACTAGGGGTTCGGGGCTTTAACTCTCAAAATGACCGTCCGGGTCGTTACATCCTCCCCCTCTTAAAATAATCATTCGTCCTCGAATGAGCATAGAGACATACCTGAAGTGATGAAAATATGAGGATAATGGCTGCGCATATCCAGCTTGGTATCTCAAGTCACCTCCTCGACTGGCTGTCCCCTCCAATGAACCTTCACGGAAGCAATGTTCTTTGATCTTAGCTTTCTGACATGCCTGTCCAAAATGGCTACTGGCTCCTCAACATAAGATAGATCCTTGTCCAACTGGACTTAGCTGAAATCCAATACATGAGTCAGATCACCGTGATACTTCCGGAGCATAGACACGTGGAATACCGGGTGAACTCCTGCTAGGCTAGGAGGCAAGTCAAGCTCATGAGCAACCTCCACAACTCGCCGCAATATCTCAAAAGGACCAATGAAGCTTGGGGTCAGCTTGCCCTTCTTCCCGAATCTCATGACACCCTTCATAGGCGATACTCGAAGCAAGACTCACTCGCCAACCATAAATGCCAAATCATGAACCTTCTGGTCCGCATAACTCTTCTACATGGACTGGGCTGTGCGAAGTCTCTCCTGAATCACCTTCACCTTATCCAGGGCATCTTGGACCAATGCTGTACCCAACAATCGGGCCTCGCCCGACTCAAACCATCCCACTGGGGACCGACATCGCCTACCATACAAAGCCTTAGACGGTGCCATCTGAATACTAGACTGGTAACTGTTGTTGTAAACAAACTCTACTAGTGGAAAGTATTGTTCCCATGACCCTCCGAACTCCATAACACAGTTACTTTGCATATCCTCAAGAATCTGAATCGTGCGCTCGGACTGCCCATCCGTTTGAGGGTGAAAGGCTGTGTTCAGCTCCACCCTAGTACCCAACTCCTGCTGTACGGCTCTCCAAAACCGTGATGTGAACTGTGTACCTCTGTCTGAAATAATGGATACTGGGATACCATGAAGGCGGACAATATCTCTAATATAAATCTCAGTCAACCTATCAGAATAATAAGTGGTCGACACTGGAATGAAAGCTGATCCACGATCACCCAAATAGCATCGAACTTTCTCAAAGTCCGTGGAAGTCCAACTACAAAGTCCATGGTGATCCGCTCCCACTTCCACTCTGGGATCTCTAACCTCTGAAGTAATCCACCCGGTCTCTGGTGCTCACATTTGACCTGCTGACAGTTGAGACACTTGGCCACAAACCCAACTATATCTTTCTTCATCCTTCCCACCAGTAGTGCTATCTCAAATCGTGGTACATCTTCGCAGCACCGGGATGAATGGAGTACTGTGAGCTGTGGGCCTCCTCGAGAATCAACTCCCAAAGCCCATCTACATTGGGCACACAGATCCGGCCTTGCATCCTCATCACACCATCATCACCAATAGTCACATCTCTGGCATCACCTCACCGAACCCTGTCCTGAAGAACTAGAAGATAAGGATCAACATACTGGCGCTCCCTGATACGATCATAAAGAGAAGACCGAGAAACCATACAAGCTAATACCCAGCTAGGCTCTGAAATATCCAATCTCATGAACTTGTTGGCTAAGGCCTGAAGATCCAAGTCTAAGGGCCTCTCAGCTGCCGGAAGATATGCCAAACTCCCCAAACTCTCTGCCTGGCAACTCAAGGCATCGGCCACTACATTGGCCTTCCCCGGGTGGAATAATATAGTGATATCATAGTCTTTAAGTAGCTCCAACCACCTCCGCTGACGCAAATTAAGGTCCTTTTGCCTGAGCAAGTGCTGCAAACTCCAGTGATCAGTGTAGATCTCATAAGGAACACCGTACAAATAATGATGCCAGATCTTCAGGGCGTGAACAATAGCTTCTAACTCGAGATCATGGACCAGATAATTCTTCTCATGCACCTTTAACTGTCTAGATGCGTAGGCAATCACCCTACCATCCTGCATCAATACCGCTCCAAGGCCAATCCTCGAGAAATTACAATAGATAGTGTAGGACCCCGAACCTGTAGGCAATACTAATACTGGGGCTGTAGTCAAAGCTGTCTTGAGCTTATGAAAGTTCTTCTCACACTCCTCAGTCCACCTGAACGGAGCACCCTTCTAGGTCAGCCTGGTCATAGGCGCTGCAATGGATAAAAATTCCTCCACAAAGTGACGGTAATACCTCGCCAAACCAAGGAATCTATGGATCTCCGTAGCTGATGACGGTCTAGGCCAACTCTACACTGCCTCTACCTTCTTCGAATCTACCGTGATCCCATCACAAGACACTATGTGGCCCAAGAATGCCACTGACTCAAGCCAGAATTCACACTTAGAAAATTTTGCATACAACATCTTCTCCCTCAAAGTCTATAGCACGGTCCTCAGGTGCTGCTCATGATCTTCCCGAGACTAGGAATATACCAGGATGTCATCAATAAACACAATGACAAAGGAATCAAGATAAGGCCGGAACACACTGTGCATCAAATGCATAAAGGCTGCTGGGGCATTGGTCAGCCCAAATGACATGACAAGAAACTCATAGTGACCATATCTGGTCCTGAAAACAGTCTTCGGGATATCCGGCTCCCGAATCTTCAACTGGTGATAGCCAGAACGCAAGTCGATCTTGGAAAACACCCTGGCACCCTGTAACTGATCAAATAAATCATCGATGCGAGGCAAATGATACATGTTCTTCACTGTAATCTTGTTCAACTGCCGGTAATCAATACACATACGTATAGAACCATCCTTCTTCTTCACAAATAAGACCAGAGCACTCCAAGGTGATACACTGGGCCTGATGAAACCCTTATCAAGCAACTCCTACAACTGCTCCTTCAACTCTTTCAACTCAGGAGGAGCCATACGGTAAGGAGGAATAGATATGGGCTGAGTGCCCGACAACAAATCAATGTCGAAATTAATATCTCTATCGGGCGTAATACCCTGAAGATTAGCTGGAAACACATCAGGGAAGTCCCTCACTACCGGGACTGACTCAACTGTAGGGGTATCAATACTGACATCTCTCACATAGGCCAAATACGCATCACACCCCTTCTCAACTATTCGCTGAGCCTTAAGAAATGAAATGACTCTGCGGGGAGTATACTCTAAGGTACCTCTCCACTCTAATCTCAGCAAACCTAGCATAGCCAGCGTCACGGTCCTAGCGTGACAATCAAGAATAGCATAATGGGGCGAAAACCAATCCATGCCCAAGATAACATCAAAATCTACCATACTGAGTAATAACAAATCGGCTTTGGTCTCAAAACCACTAAAAGCAATCAAACACGACCGATATACGCGGTCCACAGTGAGAGAATCTCCCACGAGAGTAGATACATAAATAGGGGAACTCAAAGAATCCCGAGAAATCCCCAAATATGGAGAAAAATAAGAAGACACATATGAATATGTAGAGCCTGGGTCAAATAATAATGATGCATCCCTATGACATACATGGATGATACCTATGATGACTGAATCTGAAGCAACGGCCTCTGAACGGGCTGGAAGGGCATAATACCTGGCATGGCGTCCCCCTCTAGGGCGACCTCGACCTCCCCAACCTCCGCCTCGAGCTGGCTGAGGAGGTGGGGTGGTAGCTGGGGCTGGAAGAATGGCCGGAGGACCCCATGGAGCACGTGGCGGCTGATAAGTCTGTGGAGGTGCACCCCTCCTGGCTCTGGGAAATGTCTAACCGTGTGACGAGTGTCACCACACTCAAAACAACCCCTCGGAGGGTGTGGCGGCTGAGACTGACTCAGACCTGGCCTGCTGGACTGGCCGGTAATAGCACCTCTAGTAGGAGGCATACTCGATACTGGCGGTGCATAATAGGGCTCCTGAGGTCTAGGAGGAGCTGGAACACTGCTGGTTGCTGGAAGAGCTGAATGGATAGGACGACTCACAAAACCCCTACCATAGCATGCTGCTGGTGCATGAGCTCCTGAATAATGACCAGTCTCTCGAGACCTCTTGGCCTCTCTCTCCTCTCTGTCCCGGGAAAACATGCCCTCCACTCTCTTGGCAATGCTCACTGCCTGCTGATAAGTGATGTCCATCTCCAACTCCCTGGCCATACTAGTCCGAATACTAGGGTGGAGTCCCTCAATGAAGCGACGAACCCTCTCTTTGACTATAGCAACCAGAGCCGGTGCATGGCGAGCTAACTCACTGAAACGGACTACATACTCCGACACAGTTATAGCACCCTGACGCAGCTGCTCAAACTCTGCGCGCCAGGCATCCCTGAGGCTCTGAGGAACATAGTCACGCAAGAACATCTCTGAAAACTGAGTCCAAGTGAGTGAGGCTGCCTCGTCCGCACTACTCAGTTCATAGGCACGCCACCACTGATATGCCACTCTCCTCAGTTGGAAAGCGGTGAAAGAAACCCCATTCGTCTCCACAATGCCCATAGTGCGAAGAATACGATGACACTCTTCAAGAAAACCTATAGCATCATCTGAAGCTAGTCCGCTGAAAGTAGGTGGGTGGTGCTTCTTGTACCTCTCAAGTCTGAGCTGCTCTGCCTCAGAAGTAGCTACCCTGGTCTCATGCTGAACCGGAGCCACTGGGGGTACTCTAGGGCCTGATCAACCTGGACCCTCTGCTCAGGAGTGCGGGCTGTGGGAGTCTGTGCCCCTCCCCCGGCCTGAGATGTAGCGGGAGCTATCGAAAATAGTCCAGCCTGAGCCAGAGTGCTGAACATGCTCATGAACTGAGCTAAAGTCTCCTGGAGGGCTGGAGTAGCAATGGGGATCTACGGTGCTAGCCCTCCATCGGGAGCTGCTGGAGGCTCCTCTGATGCAGCTCTCGCAGGTGCTCAGGCTGCACCGCATGGTCGTCCTCTACCCCGACCCCGGCCTCTGACGGCTCTGACGACTCTGACAGGGGGCTCAGGTGCCTGATCGTCGGTCCTCCCGATACGGGTCCTCACCATCTATGAGAAAGAATAGAATAAAGTTTTAGAATTTTGATGTCAATAACACGCACGACAAGGAAATCAAAGGAATATCATTGTTCTTAAATAAAATTTACAGTAACACAGTTAAAGAAATTCTCGAAAAATTAACAGTTAAAGGAGCCCTCGGCTCAGAACAAGGTAAACACAATGGGGAATCTCCCGGGATACCTTCCCGTAGTTCCGAATGAATATGCAGTACAGGAGGATCTCCCGGAATACATCCGTAGTCCCAAAGTAAATATGCAGTGCTAGGGGATCTCCCGGAATACGTCCGTAGTCCCAAAATAAATATGCAGTGCTGGGGGATCTCCCGGAATACGTCCGTAGTCCCAATTTAAATATGCAACACAAGATGAAATGGCAGGTAAGGCATCGAGTTATACAGTTTATACAGAACACATATAAGGAAAGTAGGGACTTAACTAAACATGGCGCACAGAATGTCAAATAGGCAGTTAAAACACGTAACCATGCTTCTCTAATCTAAGCTAAACAATTAAACGTATTAGTACAATCTAATAAGGGAAAACAATTTATGATTTAGAAAGAAAATATGGGATTTTTGCAATAATAGCCCGTGTATGTACTCATCACCTCACGTACACGGCGCCCACACATCAATTTATATCAAGCATCCTAAGGGAAAAGTCCCCAACACAAGGTTAGGCAAGCCATTTACCTTGAACCGAGCTCAATCAATCGGTCACAATGCCTTTCCCACGAATATCCGATTTCGAATAGCCCAAATCTAGCCAAAAGCAATTACATATCATAAATAAAACCATGATAGACTCATCTAATTAATGAAATCAACACTTTAACAAAAATTCTGAAATTAACTCAAAAATCGCCCATGGGGCCCATGTCTCGGAATCAGGTAACAGTCAAAAAATACAAACACCCATTCACTCACGAGTCTAACCATATAAAAATTTTTCAAATCCGACCACAAATCCCCTTTCAAAACTCGAAATCTTTGTTGAAGAAGTTCTTCCAAAATTTTCCCAATTTCCACCCCAAAATCCGAAATTAAATGATGAAATCAACCATAGATTAGTGTAATATAACCATAAAGGAGTTAGGAATCATTTTCCAAAAACTTCCTCCGAAAATCTCTCCAAATTTCGCCTTCTACCGAGCTCTCAATCAAATTTTTGTGTTATGAACTTAACCCTCATTTTTGAACCTTAAATTCTGCCCAGGAGCATTCTTCTTCGCGAACGCGATGAACAATCTTCCACTGGCCCAAAATTCCTCCTTTGCGAACGCGAGGGGACTCTCGTGAACGCGTACCTTTCACTGACGGACCCTTCGCGAACGCGGGAACCTCTTCGCGAACGCGTAGGCTTAATGCCCGAAGCTTCCTCTGCCCCGTTCCTCTACGCGAACGCGAGGACCATATCGCGGACGCATAGGCTTAAGGTCCCACACCTTCGCAAACTAAGGAACAACATTGCGAACATGAAGAAAAACTTCGCTGCCTCTCCCAGATGCTCTACGTGATCGCGAGGCACCTCTCGCGAAAGCGATGAAGGATTTTTTTGCAATAAAACACCAGAAATCTGCTACTTCTATAAGTCCAAAGATGACTCGTTGAGCATCCAAAACACACCCGAGGCCCCCGATACCTCGACCAAACATACCAACCAATCCTAAAACACCATACGAACTTAGTCGAGCTCTCAAATCACATCAAACAATGCTAAATCATGAATTACCCTCCAATTCAAACTTAAAGAACTTGAAACTTCAAAATTTTACAACCGATGCCGAAACCTATCAAATCACGTCCGATTGACCTCAAATTTTGCGCACAAGTCATAATCAACATTTCGGACCTACTCCAACTTCCGGAATCGGAAAACGACCCCGATATCAAAAATTCCACTACCAGCCCAAAACTCCAAAAAATTGACTTTCGCCATTTCAAGCCTAAATGAGCTACGAACCTCCAAAACACAATCCGGACATGCCCCTAAACCCAAAATCATCTAATGGAACTAACGGAACCGATAGAATTCCATTCTGGAATCGTCTTCACATAGTTCCGACTACGATCCAAATCCTAAGGCTTAAGCTCTCTTTTAGGGACTAAGTATCCCAAAACACTCTGAAACTCAAAACCAATCATCCTGGTAAGTCACAATAGCAGAAATAGATATAGGGAAAGCAGTTAATAGGGGTTCGGGGCTCTAACTCTCAAAATGACCGGCCGGGTCGTTATAATCACGAACTCAAATCCGCACTCATCCCAAGTGACCTTATTTCACGAGACCACGCTATTTCAAAACCCACTAATTATCTTATATCCCTTCTTGTGCGGACTTTTTACATCTTCAACTGGTACACCCATTCTGATACTTCTTTTATGAATCCGAAGTTATTTTCTTCCGTTTCTCTAATGCTACACCACAACCTGAAGATAACGCGGAGTACTCCAAGCCCCGTTTCATAATCTGCTGTAGAAGCTTGATACACAACCATACTATAGACTCGAGATCCTTAGACACCACACTTTAAATTTTTGAATCCACTAGGACCGTTATTGAGAGTCATTTGCTCTGACTTGTTCCCAAACATGATAAATTCTAAGGCCTTGCTAGCACATGGACACTTTATCAACGAAACAGCCGACTGTTTCACTTTCCTGTGCATTACATCTACACGAAGCATAAACTCTGAGTCTTCCAAAAACCTGAATATGAATTGATAAGGCCAAATATGGCACACATTCCCCAAATACTTTGCTCAAATTACCACTGATGTTTTCTTTCCTTAGTTGCAATGACCCACCAATACACCGATAACCAGAAACCGCACAAGTTGACACTACGCAATCCAATCATAGACGGTGGGGCTCTCCCACTAGCTTGAAGATACAATTTACAAAATTCTGGAATCCACCGAGATTCTTTCTTCATCGTCGACATGATCCTGCACACGCAACTTGCCAAATTTCTCGAAATTCTTCTATTAACCTTTAATAAACACTACGAACCACTAGCCATATTTACATATTAAATCTCTTACCGGGTAGCCAGTAAAATTCTTCGCAGAAGCTTCGTCAACACCATACGACCGCTAACCTGCTCATATGAGATAACCCACATGTGGAAATTATATGCCGACATATTCCAACGCCGCTACACTGGGTGCAATTACTACGAAAATCAGTAGATCATCCTGGGTCCGAGCTCATTCACCAGCTGCACCAGTCCGTTCACTCATCATGGATGTCAACTAGAGGTGCGACAATACATTCCAATCCAAAGTCATATTGTATCCTTCTTCATATCAAGCAACTCCATCCTGTTGTATCCAATCTTCCTCAATATAGCAGCTAATAATAAAACAACTTAAGTCCGTAGACCTAGTCACTGTCCATTTTACATCCCAAATCACTCCAAACGTCCCCCAAGACGTGTAATCATCCTACCACGTAACCCATGTGCTACCTTACCACTCTCCCACTTTGCTCAACCATCTCATTTAAGCAACTACTTTGCTTCTGTTTTCTTACAGTTGGCCTTTTCGGAACCTAACTACCGCAAGGCACCTTCCACATGTCCTTCCTCATCCTTCGCTGCCCAGTCATTGCATTAACTCAAAATACATCTTTGTAGCACTTGAACCAATAGCTCGTTACCAGCTTTAAGCCTCCTAGAAGATCATCTTCCTAGAGCCATCAATACTAGAAACACCGCTTCGGTCTGGAACCACTGCACCTCGTGGTCTCTTACAGCCGCTTTCCCGGCATCATTTCATAATATCCTGCCCTAAAGGAAAAATCAAAGGAGATCATATCACCGACAAACCTAACACATTCAATCACGGACGACGTTAACACATCACAGATGAAAAATTCCACCACGCTCGAAAATATCAAGTTTCATTACTCTATCAACCCCAAACCTGAACATTCATAGTACGATTACCTTTTCTTAGTTGGAAATAAAACATTGGACCTCTAAATCATATACTGAAAAAAAAACCTTCTCTCAAGTTGTTTACTGCCCTGACACATAGACAGACATTTTACAATTTCATAAACACTGTGCGATAACAACGCACGAATCGTCATAACAATCAATACCAAATCTCAAAACCTTAGGTAATACTGATACTTAATTTGAAATGACAGAGCGGCCTTCCGCAAGGTGACGACAATAGCCCAATTAATTTCATAGGGAGAAGCATCCTGCACTACATCTGTAGTACCATTAAAATAATTTCCTCTCTCCCCAATTTATAACAAGCGCTTCACGTCACATAAGATTGAGTAGGAAGGAAATGAAGGCATAAGCCTCAATGGAATCAAATCGTACGATGAGAAATCATAAAGGGAATTATTCCTAACAGCCCTATAGCCTCTCGAAGATAAGTACAAACGTCTCTGTACCGATCCGCAAGACTCTACTAGACTTGCTCATGACTCGTGAGACCTAAGTGAACCTAGTGCTCTGATACCATGTTATCACGACCAAAAATCCATTAAGGCCGTGTTGGCGCCGGACACCACTGTCAGGCAAGCCAACCATAATTCGAATAACTTAATTACGTATTTTTAGTATTTTTGAAATAAAAATTTCTTCAATGAAATAGTAAAGATAAAACTCATAGAGTAAATGATAAATATTTTTAGCAACTAAATTTCTAAACAATTCACAACCATTCCCAAAACTCGGTGTCACAAGTGCATGAGCATTTACTAGGGAATTAAAAATAAAATACAGCATCTGTCCAGAATAAAAATTTGACAGGAAAATATAATAACTCTGAAGGAGACTCTGTTAGCTGCAGATCGTAATATAGAATGCAGCTCACCTATGTCCCCATAATTATTAACCACACCTCTGCGCCCACAAGGCCGCTATACATATATGTACCTGCACAATATAATCTGCAGCAAGTGCAGTATGAATACGAAAACAACGTGTACCCAGTAAGTATCAAGCCTAATCTCGAAGGGGTAGAGACGAGATGGCCGAATTTGACACTCACTATGGGTCAATAATATTAAATAATCATGAAATAGAAATATTTATATCAACGTGATTCACAGAGTTAACAATAATTTTATTGACCAGTATAAATAATTAAATTCCTTCAAATGCAGTACTTCTCAATATATTAATTAAATTCCTTCAATTCCAATAAATTTTCAAATTTATCAATTAGTCTCATTTACAGGAATAACAATAATTCTTAACAAGCAGGAATAATAATTCAATAAATTCCAAAGATTTTCAACTTATCAATTAGCTTCACAAGCTACAATAAACTATTAAGGTATCGTGTGATTATTATTATTAAGCACAATTTCTGTCGAGGACGTACGACCTGATCCAGAGTGTCGTGTACACTGCCGAGGGACATGCGGCACGATCCATAGATGCATCTATCCTGCTGAGGCGTTCAACCCGCTCCACAAGAATGGAGGACATTTTTCTTATATACCTCCGAGAATGAGAGTATATTTATTATAAAATAAATTCGAGAGGATGAACAATTTCTTTTAACAATTAATTAATCTAAACAGAAAATCAAGCATATGAGATTTCCATCCTTTAATATCTTTATCTAACAATTCATAATATATTCATATATATATCAATTAATATTAATTAAACAAATTAAACAAAGAATATAATTTACTTGTGTCCTAAACTACCCGGACTTTGGCATTAATAGTAGCTACACACGTACTCTCGTCACCTTGTGCATACGTAGCCCCCGCAATTAGCAACAATTATTCAATTTAATCCCTATGGGGTAATTTCCCCCTCACAAGATTAGACAAGAGACTTACCTCGTCTCAAATTCCACTTTCTGATTATCGCGTCGCGTAGAATTCTCGTTTCGATGCTGAAAAATCCAAAACTATCCAAAAGTTATATAAAATAATTAATATATTGAATAATTCGAAATTCATCTATTAAATAAATTACCCTATCCAAAATGAAAAATATTCCTAAAATTCACCCCGAGCCCACGTGCTCGGATTTTGGAAATTTTTGGATGAAAACGTTACCCATAATCTCAAAAACTTGAATATATCATTTCTATCCAATTCCACAACCATTTTCGTGGTGAAAAATCAAAAATACCAATTTCTAAGTTTTTCTTCAAAACTCCAAATTTTAAAAACATTTCATGTCTAAATCCATGTATAAACCTTGTATTTTAACTCACAACTAGTAGGAATCACTTACCTCATGGTTGATGGTGGAAATGGTGCTAAACAATCGTCCCCAAAATCGACTCCCATAAAGAAATGGAGTGGAAATGAGTCCAACCCCCGTCTTTAACAGAACACTGCCCAGAACCGTTCTTCTTCGCGTTCGTGAAGGCCAAATGTTCCTGCCCCAGTATTTCCCCTTCGCGTTCGCGTGACCAGTGTCGTGTTCACGAAGGCCTGTCCATGCAAGGCATCGCGTTCGCGTTCAAGCCATCGCGTTCGCGTAGGCCAAATAGCCTTAGGCCCGTCTCCTCCTTTCTTCTACGCGTTCGCGATTGACCCTTCGCGTTCGCGTAGTTTCCTCAGTCAATCCCTCCGCGTTCGCGAACTACACCTCGCGTTCGTGAAGGACAAAACCCAATGGCCTCAAAACTCCTCTTCGCATTCGCGACCCACTAATCGCATTCGCGAAGCATAAGGTAGCAGCCACCATTTTCCTTCTTCGCGAACACGGGACTCCTTTCGCGTTCGCAAAGAACAAAACCAGAACCAGCGAACCAGCAACAACTTTTCATCCAAATTCTATCCGAAACCACCCCGAAACACATCCGAGGCCCCCAGGACCCCGTCCAATCACACCAACCAGTCCCATAACATAACACAAACTTGCTCGAGGCCTCAAATCACATCAAACAACATCGAAATCATGAATTGCACCCCAATGCAAGCTTAATGAATTTTAGAACTTCAAACTTATACATTCGATTCCGGAACCTATTAAATCACGTCCGATTGACCTCAAATTTTGCACACAAGTCACATTCGATATTATGGACCTATCCAACTTCCGGAATTGGAATCCGACCCTGATATCAAAAAGTCCACTTCCGGTTAAACTTCTCAAAAACCTTCAAATTTCTAGCTTTAGCCAAATGACTCCAAAATGATTTACGGACCTCCGAATCCACTTCCGGACGCACTCCCAATTCCAGAATCACCATACGGAGCTATACCCATACTCGGAATCCCAAACGAACATTGATAGCCTTGAAATGCACTTCAACCCAAATTTATGGAATTCTTCCAAAATGCTAACTTCCACAATAGGTGCCGAAACACTCACGGGTTATCCAAAACCCGATACGGACATACGCCGAAGTCCGAAATCATCATACAAACCTGTTAGAACCTTCAAATCCCAATTCTGATATCGTTTACTCAAAAATCCAACTTTAGTCAATTCTTCCAACTTAAAGCTTCTGAAATGAGAATTTTCTTTCCAAATCAACTCTGAACTTCCAAAATTTCAATTCTGACCATGCTTGCAAGTCATAATACCTGAAGTGAAGCTACTCGTGGCCTCAAACTGCTAAACGATGCTCTAGGACTCAAAACAACCGGTCGTGTCATTACATTACTTGATTGTTAATAGAAATTGTACACCCTTATATGTTAGCCTTATAATAACTTCTCATTCCGGAGGTTCATACGAAAATGTCCTCCTTTCTTGTGGAGTGGGACGAACGCCTCGGCAGTATAGATGCATCTATGGATCGTGCCGCATGTCCCTCAGCAGTATACACGACACTCTGGATCGGGACGTCTGACCTCGGCAGAAATTGTGCTTAATAATAATAATTACACGATACCTTGACATCCTGTTGCAGCTTGTGAAGATAAATGATTAATTGAAATTATTGAATTTGAAAGAATTATTTATTTCCGCTTGTTAAGAAAATTATTGTTATTCACATAAACCATGTCTATTTAAATATTTCTATTTTAATATTATTGACCCATAGTGAGTGTTAAAATCGACCTCTCGTCATTACTTTTTCGAGATTAGACTTGATACTTACTGGGTACACGTTGTTTACGTACTTATGCTATGCTTGCTGCACTTTTTGTGCAGGATCTGAGATAGGAACCTTAGGCGGTCCTATGGGTGCGCACCCACGCTATCCCGAGGCCTAGTGGTGAGCTGCTTCTCCTGAGCCGTTCTGCAGCACCTAGTGTCTCCCTTTGTGTATGTTTTCTGTCTATTTTGTATTCAGACAATATTTTGGATTTTTTTTGTATAATCTACTATATGCTCATATACTTGTGACACCAGGTCTTGGCACTCACACTAGTAGAATTGTGGATTAAGTATTTTCTTGGTTTTATTTAATTAGAACCTTTATATTTTTCTTAAATCTTGTAAGTAAGAAGAGTTTAATTACTCAAAAAATTATTAAAGGAATAAATATATGTTTAATTCACTAGTTGGCTTGCCTGGCTGTTATGTTGGGCGCCATAATGACCTATAGGTAAAATTGGATCGTGACAATATACAAAATTCAAAATAAAAGTCGATGATGTAGTAGAAGTAATGGAAAATAAAGGAATAACATTAATAAATCCCAAAAGAATATGCAGGATTAGAATAGAATTTAGAAGATTTTGCAAAACCAAAAATACTAAAACCAGAATCTCATTTGATGTATACAAACTCGAAAGGAGAGACCTCAATTAGGTTTACAGATTATAATTATACAAAGCAGAAAGAACTAGATGACGAAACAGAAAGTAAATTAGAAAATACTAAATTTATGAATGAAGAAATAACACAAGATGACTTTGAAGTAGATATAGCCTTAGAAGAAGCAAGAGAACTCACTAAGAGAGATAAAAATATAACTTTCAAATGTAAAGGATGTAAACAAGGAAGCCTAAACTTAGAAAAAACAGAGGAACATTTCAAGAAATGCAAATTAAGATAAGACAATTGGGGATATAGGGCAGAAAATATCTCACAAAAGAAATTAGAAAGCTTTGATAAAATTCTAGAAGAATTACAAGATAGTTTTGATAATGAAGAAACAGAGTCTTTAATAAGCCAAAAAGAATTAATGGAGTCATCCAGTTCTAGTTCCAGTTCATTCCAAAGGACAACTTAACAACATACAATAGATAATAACACTGAAAATGTACCTAGAAGAAGAGTATATAGAACATGACAAGAAATACAAACATAAAATATAAAACAAGCAGGAAAAAGAATGCCTATAGAAGAACCAATCCAATTACAAGAAGGAGGTAGTAAAGGTAAAATATTAAATATAGCAGCTCATGATCCACAAATGTGGAACTCAGTAATAGATCTTTGAAAAGGTATAGTAGTAGCAGACTATATAAAAACCTATCATGAGATAGATGCAGAAACAATGTATAAATATATGGAAACTTTCTTAGGAGAATTAGCTAAAGGATTATGGGAAGCCTGTAAGTTTGATTTCCCACAAGAATTTCAAGCTTTATTAGCAATGGGACCAAATCCCTATAATTTTACAAATAAAATACATAGTTTAATAACATGAGAAGATCCAAATAGTGAATTAGTCATACTACAGACAAATGTATTAATAAGATTAGAACAATTAAGCATAAGTAGTTGGCACCATATAAAGAATTTTTTAACTAAATATTCTACTATTGTACTATTAGTGGGAATGCATTTGACCAAGACTTAGGTAAAAAATTATTCAATAAATTACGAGAAGTTTTAGGTAGAGAAATACAAGAAAGATGGTACAAAAGAGATGGAGTAATACAAAATCCGAATGTAAAATGATCAATAGGACATAAAATACAGCATATAATGGAAATACTACAAGAAAAATGCACACATATACAAATATAAAAACAACTAAAACAAAATGATATGAGTTTATGTGAGAGTGTAATATATACAACTCAAAGATATGACAAAGATAATAATAAAAAGAAAAAATATAGAAAATACAAACCTCAATATAATAGGGGATATATTAGAAAAAACTATTATCTAAGAAAATCATCAGCTAAAAAGCCTTATTTAGATAGAAATAGACATGTTAGAAAATATAGGATATAGAGAAACTATAAGAATAAATTAGAATGCTTTACTTGTGGAAGTATAGAACATTTAGCAAATACATGTCCAAAAAGAATTAATAATAAGACAAGAAACTCACAATTAATAGAAGATTTTCAAGAAACCCTAATAAATGTAGATGAATATATGACAGATAATGAATGTATATACTCTATAGTAAGTGTAGGCATAGAAGAACGAAATCAACTGAACTTCTCAGAATCAGAAGACGAAGAATTAATAAATGAGATAGGAACAGAAAAAGTGGATTTAGAAGAATTACATGCAACCGCATTAGGAAATATATATGAAGAATGTAGCCATGCGTTTGAAAGAAATAAAGGATTAGACAGTAATCAATGCTTGTTGATACCCAATTTTGCCCTCATATTTTCTCAAACAGTATATATATTTTCCAAATATCACTTTGTGTCATTACTTAGTTTACAAGCATTTTCTATAATTTTTCATAATTTTTAAAGCTCAAAAATTAATTTCTTTCTACATTTTTATTATATAAATATCTAATAATTATCATTTAAAATTATTTTGGGATGACTTAAGTACCTAAAATTATTATTTGCATCCATAATACATATTTCAAATATTTTCACTTTATTTTGTAATTACAGTGGTATTTTAAGCTATTTGCACAATCTTGCAGGCATAGCCTATATTTTGCATTTGTCATTTTGGTCATGGTCAAAATAATATTTTACATTTTTTGTAATCTCCTACTATTATTTTAAAGTATTAATTTGCATAAATAGAATTTTTATATATTTATTTAATTTTTTTATTAAATTATTTCCCTTTTAATCTCCTATTTAAAAATTAGCCCAATTCTAGGCTAATTTCAGGACCAATCTTGGCCCAAATCCTAAGCCCACACTCTCTCCCCTCTCAGCAGCCCAAACCAGCCCAACCCTTTAATGAACCCGGTCGCGACTCATTTTAAATGACCCGCCCCACTCCTCTTTCGATCTTGGCCGTAGATCTCAAATGATCAACAACCCATAATAATCCCCTACCCCTCCTTATAACCCCTCAACCCCTAACCCTAACTTCATTTTACCCGTCCGCCGCCCCCAAATCTTCTCGAAGATTCTCTTCTCCTCACAAACCCTAACTGTCGCTTCCCCAATCTTCTCAAAATCCGAGTAAATCGTGGATTCCCTCTATGATTTATTTGCCTTTTACGCGTTATCTCATTGTTTCTTGCAAGATTACGATGTTACTTGGTACTTTCCTTAACATGGCAAGTACTACCTCTCTGATTCTGTCCGAATGAGTCCTATTTCTTGAATTTGGACCGTATTTCATCTACACACGTCTGATTCTACACTGTGTGAGTCCGATTTTGTTTGGATTTCTGCTGATTTACACTTTCCCTAAAAACTAGGGTTTACCGTATTTCTCTCTTAAATCGATTTCAAATTAATTTGCATGCTGTCTTCCCTTATTTGTTACTTAATTTACTTTGTTTCCTTATGTGCTTGCTCGATTTTTGACTTCTATATAAACCCCTCCCCATCCCCCTTTGAGGAAGACCGGAATCTCTATACTTTCACTAAAAATTGGAGTTATTACTCTATTGTTGTCTTATTCTCTTTTTATATACTCTGATTCTTGGCCGGCTGAAAGCCAAGGCTACCGGATTTCAATTTTTCAACTTTTTCTTGGTACGAGCACTGCCCGGGGTTCATTCGAAGCCCTTGGGAACTTTGACGCACTAAGATTCTGGGTTCTTGCTCTTTGATTGATATTTAAAGTATTGTGGAGTTGTTCTTTCTTGTTGTCTATTTTTGTCAACTGATAACTGGTAAGTCTTTTGGCTTTTATAATTTTGTTCTTCTGTGTTCACAATTTGCATACTCTTACCTCTGAAATTTGTGACCTAATGTGTTCTGGACTATTTCTGTGTGCAGCTTTGTTGGTTTTGCACTTGTCTTGAACCTCTTTAGCATTTGATTTTAAATAAAGCTACCAGTTATGAGATATGTTATTTGAATATGTTTCACCTAAATAATTTAGACCCTCTTAAGCCTAATGTGTTGATACCTGAATGTTTATATTTGTTGTTTGACATGATTTTGTTTTTCCTACTATGTTCTGTATTCCTGTAATAACTAACTCGCATCTGTAATATGTTCACTGTTAACTATGATCTGCTCCCTCTGCTAGTTTTGACATTTCATCATGTCTTTGTTTGCTGAATCTCATATCCTTTAGTGATTATTTGAACCTTTAGAGTAGCTATCTCAAATTGTGTTTCCTTACCATATTTGATACTGTTTAGCTTCATGATGTAAGTTAACATGTATGTCTTTTGATATTGTGATGGATACTTAACATGATTTGGCCCCCCTAAGTTCTAATACTTCAAGTTAATGCTCTACTTCAGACTCGTTTAGTATTATGCACCTTTGTATGTCAATCACGTAATGTCATAAACTTTGATTCCCTTGTCTTTCGCAAAAAAGAAAAACTATTTTCTGCCCAATATGCTAAGTGTTTGAATTTGTGATAATAACATGCTCTTTAGTTTTGTGATTCTCT
Source organism: Nicotiana tabacum (assembly GCF_000715075.1). Taxonomy (NCBI): domain Eukaryota; kingdom Viridiplantae; phylum Streptophyta; class Magnoliopsida; order Solanales; family Solanaceae; genus Nicotiana; species Nicotiana tabacum. Next base: position 12,303,619 of record NC_134094.1, on the reverse strand, counting down.
TTGCTTGTATGTCACCCTTTTCATATCTGCTTTTAAAAAAATACAAATGCACCTCTACAATTTCTTCCCTCTTGATCATTGTTCCCTCACTCTCATTTGTTACCTACACTATTCTGAATATATCACTCTTGGCCGGCTGAAAGTCAAGGCTACTAAGACTTCTCTATTGACCACCCTAGTGTGAGAACTGCTCGGGGTCCATTTGAGACCCTTGTGAACTATGACACACTAGGATTTGGGGTCTTCTAGCCACTCTCTTTACTATTTGAGACATGAACTATCTCTGATACCCAGCTCTTTCTTCCTACTGTCCACTGAATATATGTAAACTGGTTGGTTTGAGTGATTCAATGTCCGAGTAATATTGGTCAATCTAGGGTTGTTTGGTTTGGCTTGAGTTATCCTATGGTTTCTGGGTTGTGCTAATGAATATAGTTCCCTGTTGGGAATCTGAGTATGCTATGTGAGAGTTGTTGAAGGCCCAGACAATGTTGGGTATTTCCTTTTGGGCTCGCTATGGCCTACTGCTATGGCCTGTATAATATGTTGTAATTACATTCATCATTGGGTCTGTAATAATTTTGTAATAAATAATTGGGTGTGTTAGTGAAATCGGGAAAATGGGTATACTTAATGTTTTGCATGAATGGGTGGAAAACATACCTATAGGGTTCGTATGGTCTACTTGTTGTACAATCTGCTATATATATACCATTCAATTTCCACGTGCACTGGTAGAAATCATGCCATTAGGAAAATCAAACACTCACACAACTTGCCTACTATCAAAGCATAAGTATTTTATTTATTCTTATGTCTTCTGCTAGACAGCATGCCTATAGGAACTAAAATTGTCGATGACCATTCTTTCAATTTTCATAACCGCAACATATTCATTAGATATCATGCCTATAGGATTATACTAGCTTATGTTCTACTGATCTTCATCTTGAAATCCTGCCTATAGGACTTTTAATTGGTTGATTTGCTATTGTCATCAAGGGGGAATTATCCAAGGAAATGGAAATTTCTCTTTTAACAGTCAAGAAATGACGTTTAGCTTTTTGAAAAATTTATTTACCAAGTTCGATATGATTTAAGCATTATAAATTGACCACAAGGTTACAAATATTACAAGCAGGGCATGCTTTTGGGTCCTAGACAACCCAGATTTAAGCATAATAGTAGCTACGCACGGACTCTCGTCACCTTGTGCGTACGTAGCCCCCAAAAATAGGAGCACATATTGATTTATTTTACCTATGAGGTAAATTCCCTCTTACAAGGTTAGAAAGGACATTTACCTCGCTCCGAAGTTCCATAACCGGCACCCAATCCATTCAATCAACTCAAATCGATGCCCGAATTCCGAAATATTTCGAAGATAACTATTACCCATGACCTCACGAACTCAAATATATAATTTATTTCCAATTCCATGCCCAAATTCGTGGTCAAAATCCAAAAATATCAATTTTCTACCAAATTTCCATTCTTAAATCTACATAAAAACCATGTATTTGACTCAAAATATGTGGGAGTTACTTACCTCATAATAGATGATGAAATCCCCTCTTCAAAAGCTCAAAAATCGCCCAACCAAAATGAAAATTAGGTGAAATGAACCCAAACCCCGCTTAAAAGCATTCTGCCCAGCCCGACTTTTGCACCTGCAGTCCAATAGCCGCTCCGCAGGTGCGGTCCAAATTCCGCTCCTGCGGTCCTCACTTCCTAGCCAAAACCTCGCACCTGCGGAAGTTTCTTCGCTTCTACGAGCATCGCAGGTGCAACCTGCTATGTGCATCTGCAGAATTTATGCACCAGCTGTAGCTGCCTCACGCCTGCGCACACACAGGTGCGCTTCTCCAGTCCGCTTCTGCGGCTCCCCCAGCTCCAGTACCTTTTCGCTTTTGCGAACAATTCGCCGCACCCGCGATCTCGCACCTGCGGCCAAAGTCACGCATGTGCGATTACACCAGAAGCATTAGGCTTTAGAAATTCTTAAATCCAAAAATCGACCTGTTAACCTTCCGGAATCCACCCGAAGCCCTAGAGACCTCAACCAAATATACCAACACATTTCAAAACACATTACGAACTTAGTCGAGCATTTAAATCACATCCAACAACATCGAAACTACGAATCACCCTCCAATTCAAACTTTAGAACTTCAAACTCCTACAATTGATGTCGAAACCTACAAAATCACGTCCGATTGACCTCAAATCTTGCAGACAAGTCATAATTGGCATTACAGACCTATTCCAACTTCCAGAATGGGAATCCGAACCCGATATCAAAAAGTCCACTCCCGATCAAACTCTCCAAAAACCTTAGAAATTTCTACCTTTTTACCAAAATGACCCCGAAATGACCTACGGACCTCCAAAATCCACTTCCAGGCGTGCTCCTAATACTGGAATCACCATACGGAGCAATTCCTAGACTCGGAATCCCAAACAGACATTGATAACATTGAAATGCACTTCAACTCAAATTAATGAAATTCTTCCAAAATGCTAACTTCCACAATAGGTGCCGAAACGCTCTTGGGACATCCAAAACCCAATCCGAACATACGCCCAGGTCCGAAATCATCATACAAACTTGCTGGAACCTTCAAATCCTGATTCCGAGGTTGTTTTCTCTAAAATCCAATCTTAGTCAATTCTTCTAACTTAAATCTTTCGAAATGAGAATTTTCTTTCCAATTCAACTCCAAAGTTCCCGAAATGCAATCCCGACCACGCGTATAAGTCATAATACCTGAAGTGAAGCTGCTCATGGCCTCAAACAACCAAACGACATGGTAGAGCTCAAAATAACCGGAAGAGTGCTTGCGGATGTGTCACGACAATGAATGGTATAGTGTAAATCAAAAAGAGGATTTCTCATTGCATGATTTAGAGGTTCGACATTTAGCTCTAGAGGAAAAAAATCAATTGGACGATGAATCAGGCCTCGATTGATGGAGTAGCGAGGTCGGATATTTTTGAATTTGGTGGAAATTCTTATTTGTGATGTGGTGTCGTCGTCCTTGTTTGAACTCATTAAGGATCGTCACTGTTATGGTCTTCTTTGATCTGGCTCCGGGGCTGGGTGTTCTGAAATGGTGCTTGAGAAGCGGTTCTCAGAGATGGCGGTGTATGTTGGCTTTAGAGTTTAATCGGTGTTTCTAATGTTGATGGCCCGAGAAAGATGATCTTCGAGGAGGCTTAGAGTTCATAGAAATTTATTAGTTCAGGTACTACAGAGATGTATTTTGATTTGAGGCAGTATTTGAGCAGCGGAGGATAAGTAAAGACATAGTGGGAGGTGTCTCGCGGTGGTTGAATTACTAGCAGGCCAAGTATGAAGAACAGAGGCCGAGAAGTTGCTTAAGGAGATGGGTTTATCGTAGTGGGAGTGGTAGAGTAGCGTATGAATTCCGTGGTAGAATAGCCACATACTTTGAGAAAGTTTAGAGCGATTTGGGGATCATGGTGGACGATGACTAATTCTATAAATTTTATTTGGGACAGTGGCTACTGTAATGAGAAAGGTTTAATATGACAGAAAAGAGATTGCTTGGAATGAAGAGGGGTGTAAAAGCTTGATTATCGTTATGGGATGCAACGTGACTTCAAGTTTGGAATGTATTGTCGGACTTTCAGTTGATGTCAATAGAGAATGAACAGACTTTTACAGCTGGTGGATGAGCTTAGCTCAGGAGGGTTTGCTGATTTCGTGGTAGTTGTAATCAGGGCAATGTCGTTTGAAGATGTCGAAATGGAATTACGCCGGTGGGCTATCTCTTGTGAGCAGGTTAGCTGTTGCGTGATTCTTGATGAAGTTTCTACGAAGAGTTCTACTTTCTACACAGCGGGAGGCAAGTACTGGGATGTGATCTTGGATCACTTGAAGAAGATGATACGACTATCAGGAGGTCGAATGTTCGATTGTGGCTAATGATTCAGAATGTTTTATGAAAACCTTAATATGGGATTTCGAGAATTTGGCGGGTTGACGATGTGGGATCATGGTAATCAGGAAGGAGGAGTTATTGACGGTTCTAGATTTAGGTGCTTGTAGCTTAAAGATAAGTGGGAGAGCCCGCCGTCTACGATTGGATCTCGTGGGTGTGTGTTTGTGCGGTTTCTGGTTATCATTGCCTTGGTGGATTATTTATGACTAAGAAAAGAAAACATCAGGGGTAATTCGAGCAAAGAACTTGATTAATGTATACTATATTTTTCCTTATCGATTCATGTGCAGGTTTTGAGATGACTCATAGTTTATGCTTCTTGTAGATGTGATGTACAAGGAAAAGAATTAATCCGGTTGCTTCTTTGAGAGAGTGTTCATGTGCTAACAGAGCGTTATAGTTAGTTATATTCGTGACCAGGTTAGGGTGGGTGACTCTCAACAATGGTTCTAGTAGGTTCAAGAAATAAAGTAGAGTGTCTCAGGATTTTGGGTCCGTTGTGTGGTTAAGGATCTAGTTTTTGCAGTGGATTATGAAAGGGACTTGGAGTGTTTTTGTGTTAGCACCGGGAGTCTACGATGCGATGTTAGAGAGATGGAAGAAAACAATTTCGGATTCGTAGAGGATCTTTCAGAATGGGTGTACCAGTTAGAGATGTTATTGAGCGCATAAGGAGGGTATGCGATGGTTCATGGGTATTCATCATCATCATCATCATCATCATCATCATCATCATCATCATCATCATCATCATCATCATTATTATTATTATTATTATTATTATTATTATTATTATTATTATTATTATTATTATTATTATTATTATTATTATTATTATTATTATTATTATTATTATTATTATTATTATTATTATTATTTCTAAGGCAAGTCAAGAGTAAATTAGAAAATTGGAAGAAGTTAGTAATGGTTTGAATCAACATGATTGTGGCAATGATCATTTCCTTCGGCGTGTTAAGTTATACAGGTAGTTTGTGGTTGTACGTGCGTGCTTGACAGCCACCATGATTTACTTGATTTGAGAGGTATTTGATTCATATGGCCTTGTTGCAATGGTTCTTCTGAAATGAGTTAAGTGAAAGGTTTCTAGCCAATGGAGTGTTTATTCTACTAGTAGTTCAGGGGTTATGATGAATTTTTGGATTCTCGCGTAGCAACACGTTAGGTGCAGTGAGTGGTATGGAAATTGGAAGTTGAGGATCAAGGTTGTGGTTAGGTGTTGACAAGAATGTCACGGGCTCGGATGAGCAGGGATGATTTCAGATGTTCAGAGTATGTCGACGCCATCTTAGTGTCGCCTGAGAATAATGTCCTGTGTAAGAGGCATCGTGTATTGATTTGCGGATTCTTGATTTGCTTTATAGAATTTGTACGGTTGGAGGTATGGATGTGCAGGCTTTGCTACCTGGTGCGGAAGTTCGTGGGAGTATAACTCACGGGAAGATTGTATGAGCGTGACATGTTAGTCACTTGATTGTTTGAAATCAAGTATGTAGATTCTGGTACTATCGCTAATGTGAGAGTTTATGCCTGAAAGGAATTCTATTCATGTAGTTGTGGACTGTGGGAGTTTATTTCGGATTGGACGACTGCTTGTGTATGTCAAGAATAGGGCCATTGTATATCCTTGAAAAGTTGTTGGCCCAGTATGGGATGATCAGAATCAATTTGAGGTCCGTTAGTAGACCTAATGTGAATGTATGTTCTACATCAGGTCGGATGTGTTCATTCAGCATAGCATTGCTTATGGAGGAGTCTTCGGGTGTTGGATGTTATTCTTGTTGTCAGCTATTCTCTATAATACTCTATAATGCCATGTGGATTGTTAAACAACTTGATTATTCGCACATGTGTTGTGATCCTGAGTAGCTTGTGGTGTTATATGAGCAAGATGGCTCTCGAGATGCAGGTCATTTAATGCACCTTAGTCGTGCTTGGGTTTTGTAGTGTATGGTTCTATCCGTCTCCCCAGGGTTGTATTGTGCAATTGGTGTGCTTGTGGTCGATACTCGAGCATTTCGTAAGTATAAGAATTACGACTTGATGGGTTTTTACTTATTTATTATTGTGTGGATCGGGTGGCACGCCGCCATGGGTATATTGTTTAGATTGGGTGGCACGCTGCCACGGGTATGTTGTGTGGATCGGGTTGCGTGCCGAAACGATGTCATATTCAGATCGAGTTGCACACCGCAACAGTATCTTGTTTGGATCGGGTTGCACACCGCAACAGTGAGATGTTAAGTACAGTTCCTTATACTTATTTTGTGTACCTTATTTCCCATCTCTGAGATAGATCCATAACATTGGTTTGGCCATTTTATTTGTTACGCGGGATGGATGGTTCTTTGCCAGAGTTCGTTCTTTCCTTTGGGTCACATTCGAGTTGTAGCTTGTTGGCGCTGTATAAGAATTTAGACTATATTTGAGGTGGATTATTGCCCGAGCAGCTGGTACTGGGTAAGACGAGGTTATTAGAACTGGGATCAGTGCGATCCGATTTATGTAGGGTATATTAAAGAAAAAATATCTCTATTCCGTTCAGAATGAGGTAATGATTCTTGCCAGGTGGAGTGACTCCATGATTTATTGATTTGGCAGGTGGGTATGAGTTTCTACACATCTCTTTCGCCGTGACAGTATTGCAAGAGTTGGAACATGGCTTATATGTGTTATGAGGTATATTGCAGGCATCAAATTTGTGAAATTGCAGCTATTGTGGTCGGAGGATGTTATTACGGGAAAACGACTTATGTGTTGCATGGTGTAATTTCAGCATAGGTGCATGATGATATTTTGATACAGTGATTGATGTGGTGTTCGTGTGCTAGAATCGGGTCCCGTTAAGAATTATGGATGTTGGAATTTGGTTCTAAGGCTTTTTAGCTAAGGTTATACGGAGGATCTTCAGTCTGGATCGAGCTAATGTGCTCACATGTGTTGTGGTGGCACGAGTAGGTGCACGAGGTGTTAAACAGTGATTTTGGACAACTCCGGAATGGTTCTTGGCACGTTCGAGTACGAACATATGTTTAAGTGGGCGAAGAATGTAACGACCCGACCGGTCGTTTTGAGCTCCAGTACGTCGTTCGGCTGTCTGAAGCTTTGAGTAGCTTCACTTCATGTTTTGTGACTTGTACGTGTGGTCGGAATTAAATTTCGGGAAGTTCAGAGTTGATTTGGAAAGAAAATTCTAAATTCAGAAGCTTTAAGTTGGAAGAGTTGACAAGGATTTGACTTTTAAGTAAACGGCCTTTGAATTGGGATTTGAAGGTTCCAATAGGTTCATATGATGATTTCATACTTGGGCGTATGTTCGGGTTGAATATCTGGTGGTCCGGAAGCATTTCGACGCTTATTCTAGAAAGTTGGCATTTTGAAGGTTTTAGAATTTTCTAAGTTTGATTTGAAGTGGACTTTGATGTTATGGATGTTTGTTTGGGGTTCGGAGCCTTTGAATAGGTTCGTATTGTGATTTAAGACTTGCACATAAAGTTTGGCATTATTCCGGGATATTTTAGTATAATTCCGACGTGTTCGTCAAAGTTTGAATGTTTGAAAGTTTAAAGAAAGGTTTCGGCTGTCGATTCATAGTTTTGATGTTGGTTGGCATGATTTTAGGCTTAGACTATGTTCGTATCATGTTCTAGGATGCGTTGGTATGGTTGGATGGTGTCCCGAGGGCCTCGGGTGCAAATCGGATTGGAATCGGGTCGAGTTTTGGACTTAAGGAATTGTTGAAGCTTGGTGTGATCTCACCTGCGAGGTTTTTGGCCGCAGATGTGAGACCGCAGAAGCGGACAAGGGGTCACAGAAGCAGTTCTGGGTGAGCTGGGCAGTGGTCGCAGGTGCGAGGAAGATTTTCGCATCTACGAGCCCGCAGATGCGACGGGGCTTCATAGATGCGGAGTTGAAGAAGCGTGGCTGGCTTTGCAGAAGCGGATGAGATCACGCAAGCGCGGAAGAGAGAAGCACAGAAGATGAGGAGGGCCGCATAAGTGCCCTCACAGGTGCGGCTGGTCGAGGGCCTAAGTGACTTCTGCAGGAGCAGACCTTTTTTCGCCGTAGGTGCAGCTGGGTTGCCCGCATGTGTGAAGACACCTGGGCAGATTATATGTTATTCAATCGGGATTTTTGCTCATTTTCACTCATTCCTCTCTTGCTTGGGCGATTTTGAGGAGCCAACTTCATCATCTGCCTTAAGGTAAGGAACTTTTACACATTTTGTCATGACCCAAAATCCCACCCCTGGCTCCGTGATGACACTTAGTCTCTAAGACTAAGTAAGCCGATTATAATTACAATTCAAGCTAATTTGTTTTTATATAGAAACTAACAGCGGAAATAGTTACAAACAACCTCCCAAGACTAGTAATACTGAGTCACAGACTCTAACTGAATACATGAAATGATATCAAGGATCGAATACTCAATACTATTTGATTAATAATTAACAGTACAATAAAATGAAAAAACTTCAAGGGACTGCGACGACCAAGAAACTCTATCTTGAATCCTTGCGATCACACTCTAACTTTGTCCGAGTCCGATAGCAACTCCACCTTCAAGGTACTGCGATGACCAAGTAACTCTACCTTGAATTCTTTCAAATAAACATCTTTTAAATAAAAGTCACCATGTGACACCTCATTTAAAAATAATAAAAATATGGGTCTCAACTCACTTTAATATTTCCACGGCACCTCGTGCCAATATCTCTATCACAACCGCACGGACAACTCACGTGCCAATATCATCATCATTTAGTCACGGCACCCCGTGCTCACATTTCATATCAGAACTACACAAACAGTTCACGTGCCAATATCATCATTATTTACTCACAGCACCTCGTGCCCACATTTCATTTCATAATCTGCCTGGCAATAGCCACATGCTCCCAATTTCAACATAGATCAAACTATTATCAATTTACCAACAACAAGACAAATTGCACAAGATATAAAAATAAACACAAGAAAAATCACAACATCACAAGAAAACTTACCAACGCAATAACCCCACATCATTACATAAAAATTACCAACACAATAACTCCACATCATCACGTATCATCCCTGATAATAGCCACCCTTATCTCTCCTATAGCCACCCTTATCACTCCTATAATAGCATCCCTTATCCCTCCGCCCTGACAATATCAATAGCCACCCTTATCACTCCGCCCAGACAATATCCCAACACACATAACCACGGTGAAATGCCACCCTTATACCCACATAATATCAACAGTAAAATACCACCCTTATATCCTCATAATAATAACTCAAATCACACAACAATTTACACGGAATATTATCACGACAACACAACACAATCAATTCCTATCACAATTTACCCAACATCCACAACCAATTCCAATGATATAGTAAAATCAATAAATTTCTCAAAAATAGCCCAAGGCTCCACACAACGTATATAAAACCTCAAAAACAATCAACAGAGATAGAAAATATTCAGTATAGGGCAACGCCTTCATTAATCCAAATTCTTGATAATTATATTAACGCCTCAGTTTAAACTTAGTTCATTAATTATTTGAAGATGAAAAAATCCATAATATAATTATTTTCAGGAAATATCAAATCAACAAACTCACAGAATTTACATAAATATTCAAGTAACAATCACATCAAATTGTCATATAAAAACAAATTCAAAAAACAAGGATTGAGGCATGGCAAATAGATGATTTAATAAATGCCAACAATTATCCAATTTACTACACAATAATGCCTAAGACTTTAACTCAATAAAATTTGCACATATAAGACCGAGTACGTACTCGTCACCTCGCGTACACGGCTTTTCACATTTCACAAATGGAACAATAAACTTGATGCCTACGGGGTAATTACCCCACTCAAGGTTAGGAAATATACTTACCTTTTTAAAGCTATGCCAATATTCCAAAATTGCCTTCTTGCTTGTATTGACCTCCGGACAACTCAAATCTATCGAAATTAATTGTATAACTTCTTTAAAATTCATTAGAAATAATTTCGGATAGTAAAATGTCAACTTAAAATTTCATATTAAAACGTCAAAGCGGGTCTTGCCTCTCGGAACCCGACAGAATTTTCATGAAATCCGAACACCCATTCCGATATGAGTTCAACCATACCAAATTTACCAAATTCCGATAACTGTAACGACCCGACTGATTGTTTTGCGTATTATAACCCCGTTCTCCCATTTACTACTAAATTTATGCTTTATAGTTATTTTATGACTTACCGAGTTACTGGTTAGGGTCCGGAAGGATTTCAGAGTGAAATGAGACACTTAGTCTCTTAATTGAAAACTTAAGTTGGAAAAGTTGACCGGATATTGACTTATGTGTAAACGACTTCGGAATTTAATCTCGATGATTCCAATAGCTTCGTATGGTGATTTTGGACTTAGGAGCTTGTGCGGGAAATTATTTGGAGGTCTGTAGTAGAATTAGGCTTGCAATGGCGAAAGTCGAATTTTTAGGAAGTTTGATCGGGGGGTTGACTTTTTGATATCGAGGTCGGAATTCAATTCTAAAAATTAGAATACCTCTGTTATGTCATTTATGACTTGTGTGTGTAAAATTTGAGGTCAATCGGACGTGATCTGATAGGTTTCGGCGTTGTTTGTAGAAATTTGAAATTTCAAAGTTCATTAGGCTTGAATTGGGTATGATTCATGGTTTTAGCGTTGTTTGACGTAATTTGAGGGTCCGACTAAGTTCGTATGATGTTATGGGACTTGACGCTATGTTTGGTTGAGGTCCTAGGGGCCTCGGGTGAATTTCAGACGGTTAATGGATCAATTTTGGACTTGGCATTCCAACTGAAGAATAATGGTTTTCTATCACTGGTTACCTTCTACGCGATCACATGAGAATGTCCGCGATCGCGTAGGCTTGTTTGAGGTAGTGATGATTTTTTCTTCGCGATCGCGTGAAGAGGGCCGCGATCGCGTAGCTGTATGAGTTTGTTATTTGCGAACACGTGAAGAAGGTCACGTTCGCGTAGAGTAAGTGGAGCAGAAGTAGAGGTCACACGTTTTGTGCTTCGTGATCGCATGGATGAGTCCGCGATCGCGTAGGCATGTGAGAGTGAGCTACGCTATCGCGTGGAAAGGTCCGCGATTGCGTAGGGTTAAATCTGGGCAGTGAAAATTTGTTCTTCGCGATCGTGTGTGGTTGTCCGCAATCACGTAGAGCAAATGACTGGGCAGAGAGTTTAAGATCTGAAAATGGGACTTCGCCCCATTTTCCATTTTTGCCGATTTGGAGCTCGGAGAGAGAATTTTTGGGAGATTTTCAAGGAACACAACGAGGTAAGTGTTCCTAACTCAATATTGGTTAAATTAACCGAATCCATAGTTGTTTTTGACATTTAATTAGTGAATTAAGTTGAAAGATTTAGAAAGCCCTCTTGGTTTAAATTGACGATTTAAGGGTCGAGTTGATGTCAGATTTTGGTAAAATTGGTATTGTTAGACTCGTGGTTGAATGGGCTTTCGGATTTAGTAAATTTTATTGACTGAATAAAATTATTTGTGGCTAGATTCAAGGCATTTGGAGGCCAATTAACGAGGAAAAGACATTGTAGAATAATTTATTACACGGCTTGAGGTAAGTAACAGTTCAAAATTTGGTCCTAAGGGTATGAAACCCCGTAATATGTATTCTGTGATTGGTTTTGAAGAGACGCACATGCTAGGTGATGGGCGTGTAGGCGTGCATCGTAGTAATTATGACTTGGTCAATTCCATGGAACTGTGTAGTTGAAAAATCTGTTGATATCCGTACATTTTTTCCCGTATTAGAGAAATTGATCTATGGATCATGTTTAAATCATATGTTTACACTGTTGGGACCCACAAAGGTCATGTACTTGTGAAATTATTTGCTAAATTGTTGTTTTGCACTCAGTCACAGTTCTATTTGCACATGTTTACTTTAGTCTCTCTTATTCATTATTGATGCATCATATCATTGTTGTTGGGCTGCTTATCATGATTTCTGAGAGCCCGAGAGAGTGGAGTGGTTGATGACTGAGTGAGGATGAGGGCCTAATTGTGAGGATATTTATGGATCGGGTTGCACGCCACATCATGTTTCATTAATTTATGCCATGATTGGCTTGATATAGCGCTTGGGTTGAAGGAGCCCCTCCGGAGTCTGTACACACCCCCAGTGAGCGCAGGTACCTACTTAGTGCGAGTGCCGAGTGTCGAGTGATGAGTGACTGTTAGGAAAGAGTGAATGTGAGGAAAGAGTGACTGTGAGGCTGGAGTGAATGGGAGGACTAAGTGACTGCTACTCTGAAAGGATGCATTAATTTCATTATTTGCTGCATTTCAGCTGTCATATATTACTATTTTGGAAATTTTGAAAAAATATTATTTTCTGTTTCGGTCAAACTTGATACGAAATTTCAATGAAATATTAAATGTTGAACTTTAGAGCATGCCTACCCTATTATATTGGAAAGTACTGTATTTGGACTTAGGTGAGAAGCTCGTCACTACTTTCAGTTCTTTATTTATTATTGTTACTTACTGAGTTGGTTGTACTCATACTACACCCTGCACTTCGTGTACAGATCAAGGTGATTTCGCATACAATGGGTGTTGATTCTTTTACATAGTCAATTTTTCGAAGATTTAGAGGTAGCTGCCATGTTTCGCAGACCTTGTATTTCCTTCCCTATCCTTTTGTTTATTGTATTTGGTATCAAATTATTATAGACCACGTTTTTCAGACTTGTAAAGTATAAATGCTCATGTACTCAGTGACACCGGTTTTGGAGTGTGTTTATTTCCAATGTTTGTGGGATTTACTCTTTAACTTAATTACTATGTTTTCAGTATTTAAAAGAAATTGTGGGTTATTGGTGTTGTCCGCTTGCCTAGTATTGAGATAGGCGCCATCACGACAGGTTAGGATTTTGGGTCATGACAAGTTGGTATCAGAGCCTAGGTTACATAGGTCTCACGAGTCATGAGCATGTTGAGTAGATTCTTGCGGATCTGTACAAAGATGTCTGTACTTATTTTCGAGAGGCTGCCTAACCCTTAGGAAAATTTCACTTTATTGTATTCTGTCATGTGAATTGTTGATTCCTGAAACTAAATTTATGTTATTCTATTCTCTCCGAAATGGTGAGGACACGTACTACCGAATCGGACGGTTTGCCTCCAGTGCAACCAGTTAGGGCTGCGAGAGGCCGGGGCCGTGGTAGAGGCCGGGACCGAGGTAGAGGTCGAGGTGTAGCTCGTACAGTAGTTGGAGAAGCACCTGTAGCACCACCAGTTGCTCCAGCTCAGGAGCAGATTCCAGATATAGCTAAGCCGACAGGACCAGCTCAGGCACCAACTGTGCACATTGAGATTCCAGGCCTTCAGGAGACTTTTGCCCAGATATTGACAGTTTGCACTGGCCTTGTTCAGGTGGTTTCGGCTCAGTCCGTACCTGCTACTTATCAGGCTAGGGGAGGTTCTCATACCCCTATTGCACGTACTCCAGATCAGGTGGTACAGGGACTTCAGATACTGGGGGCACTACCAGCCTAGTCGGCTGCAACTGTTCTGGCCCCGGTAGTCCCCGTTATGGCTGATGATGAGCAGAAGAGACTTGAGAGATTTATGAGGCTTCGACCTCCATCATTTAGCGGTGCTGAGTCAGAGGATGCTTAGGGTTTTCTAGATAAGTGCAAGAGGATGCTTCAGATAGTGGGTATTTTGGAGACAAATGGGGTTTTCTAGAGCTGCCTTCAGATGGTGGGAGACTTATGAGAGGCGCAGGCCGGTCGGTGCTATACCACTTACATGGCAGGAATTATCCATTCTCTTTTTGGTGAAATGTGTGCCGCAGTCTCGTAGAGAGGTGTTGCGTTGACAGTTTGAGCAGTTACATCAGGATGGTATGTCTGTGATGCAGTACGAGATGAGATTTTCTGAGTTGGCTCGTCACACAGTTTGGTTGGTTCCCACTGATAGGGAGAGGATTAGGAGGTTCATCGATGGCCTCGCATATCACCTACGATTACTTATGACTCTGGAGAGAGTATCTGGTGCTACTTTTGATGAGGTAGTTGACATTGCTCGGCAGACAGAGATGGTTCGTAGCCAGGAGCGTCGAGAGAGGGAGGCTAAGAGGCTTCGTGGTCCAGGTGATTTCAACGGTGTTTGATGACATCCAAATCCACTACTAAAAAGTAAATGGATGCGGTCGCATGCAATATAATTTACCCAACTATGAGTCGAGGTCGAATCCTACAGAGAACAATATGTAGGCGATTAAGCGTGTAAGAGAATTATCACTTATTATGCTAAGCCAAACACTCAGAATGGTTTTGAGAAACTATTTATAACTAATTACAAAAATGTAAACTAACCTAGAAAACAAGTACAATGATCAATGGCTACAAGCATGGATGCATCGAGATTTACACTCAAGTAACGATCCAATGTATTTCACGATTTTACAAATATAAGTGAGTTTATGTTAATTAGCCTCAGGTAATAATTCTATATTAGCTTCTTACAAAGACTAACAAGGCTTCCTAATTGAATTATCCCTAAAACAATTAAGAGATTAAGCACACTCGGATATGGCTATAAGTAGTTCAATCCTATCCGTAGGTAGAATCTATAAAGTGAGAGTTAAAGCCTCAAGTCATGTTAATTAATCTTTCCCAACCCCAAATTATCGTTCCCAAAATTAATTCGAAGTTAATGGGTGAGTCTTGGGGTTAGCTAATCCCATTGGAAACATTAAAGAACAAGAATAATTGAAGAAAGAATAACTCACTTCATAATAAATAAAAATCGTTTAATACATAAGCACAACAAGATATTTAATCCACACTTTAAGTATGAATATTCCCATAAAAAAGATTCAAGTGTTGAAAAAAATACTACACACTTAAAAATTCAATACAAAGCAAGGAAATGAAGAAACGAGCATAAATGAGTAAGAAAGTCTCAACCAAAAGCTTCATATCTTCAAGACCCAAGTGTGTGCGCAACAACCCTAACTCCAAAACTTGTCTTCTCTAGGCTAAGGACTGAAAAATAAGCCAAAGATATTTTACGAATGAGCTAGGTCGTGTATTAAATGGCTTGAGGGTAAAAATCGTAAAATTCCAGAACTGCCCAGTTTTTTCGCCCAGTTGTTCTTCGCGTTCGTGACTATAACTTCGCGTTCGTGAAGGCTTGTTTCCTTCAGCTTCGCGTTCGCTACTATACTTTTGCGTTCGCGAAGGTTTGCTTCCTCCAGCATCGTGTTCGCGTATAGCTCTTCGCGTTCGTGAAGGTTTGTTGGTTGATGCTCCGTATTTGCATCTAACCCTTCGCATTCGCGAAGGGTAATTCACTGGGCAGTACTTTTGTTTGCATTTTAGCTCCTTTTTGAATCTCTTTCACATGGGTTCTTCACCATCATTCCTAAATCACTTGATACCTGAAATATGCCAATAAACCTCAATAAATGCCTTAGTTTCTCAACAAAATCATACAAAAGCCTAAGTATCAAGAGGAGATAAGTTGGTAAAATACCAACTTATCAAACCCCCAAACTTAAACTATTTCTTGTCCTCAAGCAATTCAACAACTAAGAACATCCCTCAATAAAATCATCAATTAAGCTCAATGACATACCAAACATCATTTCAAGTCAAAAAGGTTGACGTTAAATACAACCTAGTGACTTCGGTTGGTACCAACAATTAATCCAAAGCATATGAATCGCCAACAACTTCTCACAAATTTCATTTCAATTCAAGTGCTCAAACACCACTTTAATCAAAGTAGCAACCAAGTGATGACACTAAAGCTTCAAAATTTATCTCATTATCACAAATAATTTTCTTTTGTTCATTCCTCTCAATTGGAGATTGGATTAAGTTCACAACTCAAAATTTCATGTGCCCTCACACTTAAGAGAGAATCCCGACTTATAAATTACAATTTAAACACAAATAAGATATCAAATGGAAATAATTAACTCTCTCTCTCTCTCTCTCACACAAAGATATTCAAATGCACAAAAGTAGTGCCATAGGATTCCTCTTCATGTATTTGTCCATTAATGTAGACACACTTGGTTCAAAATTAAGTAGGACTTAAAGGGTTGTAATGTAGGATTTTGGCTAAGGTAGGGAACAATTTGGATAAGAGTGACTCATAACCTCCCTAAGCACTACAATTTGCAACAATTAAAGCACACTTCCTTCAAAAATATTTTCCATCATTTCTTCACTTTTCATTCCATACCTAATCTTCCCTTTATTCACAACTCCTTATTTTTTCTTCTTTTTTTTTCCTTTCTTACTCATCATCATTTTTTATTTATTTATTTATTTATTATCTATCACCTTTTTAAGCAACTTTCACATCACAACTTTTGCAACTTTGACCCCCAAACTTAGGCTTTTAGCCTACATTTACATTCTCAAAGTACTTAGGGAGGTAGGATGCCAAAAGAAAGATCAATAAAGAACGAAGGGTTAAAGCTTGTAACATGGTTGCCAAGGAAAAGGCTTTAAAGGCTCAAAAGGTATTGACTAGGGAAAATATACAAGGGTAGGAAATTTAAGGCATAATAACGGTCCAAGAAAGGCCTAACATCATTTTTCAAACCAAGTTAGTCTAAGATTTTGCCTTGAAGCACATTCCAGGCAAGTTCTAGTCTACAAATAATGCAAAAGAATTCACAACAAATCTCTCCACACATGGCACATGCAAACTCGAGTGACATATAAATCCAATTAAAACCAATGAACCCAAAGAAAATCACATATAGCCTAAAAAGACTATTTAATGAATCAAAGAGGCAAAAATAGAACCTAAAAGTCACAACAAGGATTATTACTTCAATCATTTTTCATTTTAAAGATCAAGACTTCATATGCCAAAGTTTAAATCATGTTGGTACCAAACAAGCCATATGTTGGTTTATGGACAAAAAGATCACACCCAATAGCCAATTTATTCGCTACTAGATACTAACTAAAAAAAGAAAAAATATTTACCTAAAAAAAAAAAATAGACAAGACTAATCCCTTAAGAAAGTTGTCACGCCATCCATCATAAGGAAAAGTCACCCGGTTCGACACAAATTATTTTCTTGGAAAAGAACCGCGGCATAAAGAAAAACTAAGGATTTTAATTAATACTACTACAAGTAAATAAAGTGGCAAAATAAGAAAAAAAATAAAAAAAAATAAAAACTAATGCTAACATGCTAGAATTAAACTTTAAATTATCACTAATAAACTATAATGTCAACCAATCTACACAAGTTGTCACAAAACAATAATCATGCTCATATCATGATCCAATTACATCATCACATGTAAAAGAGTCATCTCCAACCTAAAGTGTTGCACTGTCCTCAATGCAACTAAACAAAACAAGATAAAATGAAGGAGGTGCTCCCTGAAACTGCATCACTCAGAGCTGGAGATGGAGGGGAATTTGAGCTCCTCCTCCTCCTCATCATCATCCGAGTCATTTGAACTGCAAAATGACCTCATCTTATCCATCATCTTGTTCAGGAATTTGCTCTTTTTCTTTTCGTGCTCCCTGAACTTTCTCTGTCACTTCTTAATCTTCCATTGCCGGTGGCTCATATTTTTCAACATGTTGTTCATGGACTCCATCTTACTCGTTATTGCTTTTTTCTCTTTGACCACATCATCCAGGGATAGTAGGGCAGCAGTGTCAGTAGATGCAGTAGCCCTAGGTGGGCCAGTAGGTAGGCCAACTATAAGCTGCCTAATGTGTGCATCTACTCCATATATCTGCCTGGATAGGTGACGCATAGTATAAGGGCCGGACTGGAGTGGTCCCATGGGGTCAAATGACCTTGGTGCAGGTGCAAAGGATCCGGCGGGATCAATGGTGGTCTCAGAGAACTATGTAAATGAAGAGGATGAAACATCCATCCTCCTCTTTTTCTGCTTGTTGTTGGGTCCCTTTTTCAGCAAAGGGTGGATCATCGGCTTTCCCGAACTTTTCTCAACATCATTTGGGCATTTTAACACCCCTGCATCATAGCATAGCCGAATGATCAAGGATGGGAAGAATAGACTCTTAGACCTCCCATGGGTGGCTTCCTCGATTTCTCTAACAATGTGTTCCTCCACGTTCACGGGTAGTCCATCCATGATAGCAGCAATGATCAGTGCCCTCTCTGGTATCACATCAGTGTCATTTGTAGAAGGCAAGACTCTTGCATAGAAAATAGAGAGCCACGTCTTTGCCTCAGCAGTGAAGTCATGTGAATCAACTCCCTTGTGCACTATCAACCACTTCGGGGTCACCCCATCATGCAATTTGTCCACCAACCATTAGGTTCCTCCTTCTTTTGCTCTGCCTATATAAACCTCATTATCGGTATTGGGAAGGCCATAAATTTCGTTGATCACCTCATGGCTGAACTGGACTTGCACACCCTGCACAGTAGTAACTAAGGTTCCTTGGAAGTCGGTCCTCAAGAAATTTTCATAAAATTCCAACACTACTGTGTGGTTGGCATCAATTGGTTGATCTGCAAAATAAATCCACCTGCTTTCGACCAATCTTGTGTAGAAGCCCGGCATTTCAGCTTCAACCTTTTCCATGTTAATACCTCTTTCCCTGACAATGATTTTTGATAAGAGTTCGTCATATTTTCGTTCACATTCAGCAGATAAAAACCGATCACGATCAAAGGGTTCCTCTTGTTCGGCTTCAGGGACATGTTCTTGCTCAATTTCATTGTGTTCCGGAACCATTTTATGACCAAAGTACCTACAAAATAGACCAACAATGTTAAAAGATCATATAGACACTTAAAACAATGTATTAGGAAGTATTTAGGTCAAAGAAATGGGTGAAAAGGTCCCGGGCAGAGTTGTGCAAAACTACTATTTTTAGCCATTTTTGGGACTGCAGTGATTGCTCTTCGCGTTCGTGAAGAGCAAATTATTTTTGCCCAGTATTAGACATTCGCGTTCGCGAGCAGACCATCACGTTCGCGAAGGTAAAAATTTACTTTGCACAGAATTAGACCTTCGCGTTCGCGAGCAGACCATCGCATTCGCGAAGGTCATCTTCATCGACCAACACTATTTTTCTTTCATGCATTTTGTCAAATAATGTGTGTGCCCTCTTTTCCTTGTTCATTTTCCAGTTAAGTTTAGCACAAACCTCGTCCAAAATTGTACAATAACAATCACACACACACACACATTCAACCAACCTCACCCAGCAAGCACAACAAATTTCACACACGAATTTGAAATTTAAGACTTCAAATTTTGAACCCTAAGCACCAATCAATCATGGTTGCTCTTCTATTGTTTCACACCAAGAAAGGGAAGAAAGGTTTAAGAGGTAAGAGAGGAAATTACATACCTTGAGAGTGGTGAGGGAGAATTGCAATGGACTTGAAGATTATGGAGAATTGATTTTTGAAGGTTAAGGAGTAGTGAGAATTGTTCTTGAGGCAAAAGTGTGTAAATTGTTCGTTTCCAGTGTTTCTAGTGTTTTAACAATTTTAAAACTTACCTGACTTCACGCGTTCGTGAGGGCTGCTTCGCCTCCACGAAGAGTAAAAGTTGACCGAACAGTCGCGAACGCGACCTCATCATGGTGAACGCAAAGGCTTGAAATTTCATACACCTCTGCAATTTCCTACAGCTACTGGTGTTTGGCTGCCCGGTTACCCCGACTAGCTCAAATCAACTCCAAAAATTCTAAAACTTGGCATATTAGTCAGAAATAATATTCTAAGCTATTCTAAAAAAAAAAAAAATTCAAAAACGACTAAAATTTTTAAAAATGATGTGTTGCCTCCCACCAAGCGTCGCATTTAACGTTGTGGCACGATGCGGATCAACTTTATCACTTTTCTCGCCACTTGGACGATATGAATTGGGCACCTAACTTGGAATCAAGGTTGTGATCACGAGCAATGGGGGGTGGTAAGTAAATGATCAAGCCAAACTTTAAGTTCTTCATT
The DNA here is from genome assembly GCF_000715075.1 of Nicotiana tabacum. Taxonomy (NCBI): domain Eukaryota; kingdom Viridiplantae; phylum Streptophyta; class Magnoliopsida; order Solanales; family Solanaceae; genus Nicotiana; species Nicotiana tabacum. Next base: position 12,283,627 of record NC_134094.1, on the reverse strand, counting down.
TTGCATTTCTTGGCTTTCATGTGAGGAATGTCATTTTGCCTTCTTGTTCCCTCAAAGTGTAAGATGTATGGTCTTTGCCTTTCCTCCTCGCAATACCTCATTGACTCGTGTAGTTCAATTCCCATATCACCACACAATTCCAATGTTGAAAAATGCTTGGAATGTGACATCAAACCTCCAAATTGCAATTCTTCCCGGATATTGACATCCTCTTTTTCCCCTGGACTAGAGTCAATCTCAACCATATTTTCAATTACACTGGTTGACTCTAATTCCATATTTTTCTTGGCATCACTAACAAGTATGGAGTCGGTTGGCAGATTTTCAATTCTTGATTCCTCAAAATAAAGCTCACCTTCTTCCTCGATGCCGGCTCTTCTTGATCTCTTTCCACACTCTCAAGTTGGTGAGCATAGTGAGCCTCAACTAATATTTTCAATTTCTTTTCCAAGGTGCAGATATCATCATTATTTTGAGTTAGTGCTTGTTCTAAGTCCTCGAGTGACAAGTTGTGCTTCTCCTCATTTTCAAGAAAGGCCTCCAACATGAGCATCATCCTCTCATTTTGAGCATTTGAGAGTTCTTCTTGATTTTGATCAAGTGCCAAAGAAGAATTTTCGGCTCCAACCTCTAAGGAAGGTTCTTGGCTATCATTCACTTATGAGGTTGTTTGGACCTCTAAAGCTTCAAGCATTTCTCCCATTTGTAAGTGCAACCTTTCAAGCGCCAAATCATTTTGGAGGCTATTTTCCAAAAAACCCTCCAAGGCATTTTGCTCTTTGTTTCCTCCTTCAAGTAGACATTCTAACATGAGCTTGAACTCTCCATTTTGACCATGTTTAATTTCTTCCACTTTCATATCCCTAAAATTTTCATCACAAAAAGTAGAATCATCATAGCGTGGGATTGGGGAAGGGAAGGACAAATAAGCACAATTATCCCAATGACCATTTTGACGACCACACTTATCACAAGTACTCCACCTATGGGTTTGAGATTGTGCGTACAATCCTCCCCCGGGAGAATTTAAACAATTTTGCCACGGGTGTGGTCCTCCACAATAAGGACAAGGGTCATCAAAGTATGAACAATGACCATCCGACCAATTTTTCATTATATGATGCCATTTTGTTTTTGATTTTTCAAAAACTAAGAAAATAAACAAGAAAACAAATAAGAAGATATACAAAAATAAGAAACTAATTACACAAATATTCACAAGTTTGGACCAAAGCACTTACGCTTACTTCTCAATCAACCTAAATACGCCAAATTATTCCCCCGCAACGGCGCAAATTTTGATGACGTCCAAATCCACTACTAAAAAGTAAATGGATGCGATCGCATGCAATATAATTTACCCAACTATGAGTCGGGGTCAAATCCCACAGAGAACAATATGTAGGCGATTAGGCATGTAAGAGAATTATCACTTATTATGCTAAGCCAAACACTTAGAATGGTTTTGAGAAAATATTTGTAACTAATTACAAAAATATAAACTAACCTAGAAAGCAAGTAAAATGATCAATGGCTACAAGCATGGATGCATCGGGATTTACACTCAAGTAACGATCCAATGTATTTCACGATTTTACAAATATGAGTGAGTTTATGTTAATTAGCCTCAGGTAATAATTCTAAATTAGTTTCTTACAAAGACTAATAAGACTTCCTAATTGAATTATCCCTAAAATAATTAAGAGATTAAGCACACTCGGATATGGCTGCAAGTAGTTCAATCCTATCCATAGGTAAAATCTATAAAGTGAGGGTTAAAGCCTTAAGTCCTTGTTAATTAATCTTTCCCAACACCAAATTATCATTCCCATAATTAATTCGAAATTAATGGGCGAGTCCTAGGGTTAGTTAATCCCTTTGGAAACATTAAAGAACAAGAATAATTAAAGAAATAATAACTCACTTCATAATAAATAAAAATCGTTCAATACATAAGCACAACAAGATATTTAATCCACACTTTAAATATGATTATTCCCATAAACAAGATTCAAGTGTTGAAAAAAATACCACTCACTTAAATATTCAATACAAAGCAAGGAAATGAAGAAATGAACATAAATGAGTAAGAAATTCTCAACCAAAAGCTTCATATCTTCAAGACCCAAGTGTGTGTGCAAGAACCCTAGCTCCAAAACTTGTCTTCTCTAGTCTAAGACTTAAAAATAAGCCAAAGATATTTTACAAATGAGCGAGGCCGTGTATTAAATGGTTTAGGTGTCAAAAATGTGAAATTCCAGAATTGCCAAATATTTCCGCCCAGTTGTTCTTCGCGTTCGCGAAGGCTTATTTTCTTCAGCTTCGCGTTCACGACTATACTTTAGCGTTCGCGAAGGTTTGCTTCCTCCGGCATCGTGTTCGCATATAGCCCTTCGCGTTTGCGAAGGTTTGTTTCCTGATGCTTCGCGTTCGCGTCTAACCCTGCGCGTTCGCGAAGGGTAAATCACTAGGCAATACCTTTGTTTGAATTTTTGCTCCTTTTTGACTCGTTTTCACATGGTCTCTTCACCATCACTCCTAAATCACTTGATACCTAAAATATGCCAATACACCTCTATAAATGCCTTAGTTTCACAACAAAATCATACAAAAGCCTAAGTATCAAGAGGAAATAAGTTGGTAAAATACCAATTTATCAGTGTTCCCTCAGGGGGTCAGTTTTACCGCGGTAGGGGTCGTCCTTACAGACACACTCAGGCGGGTCATCCAGTTCACCATGGTGTATCGTCCAGCCAAGGTTCATATAGTTCTCATCAGGGTCAGTCATCTTTCAGTGCCCTTCCAGCCCAGAGTTTGTCACGTGCTCCTTCAGTTCATGGTTCATTTGCACCGGGTGCTTCTAGTAGTTATGCTGGTTCTCGGGGCCCGATTCAGTCAGCACCACCACCAATACCGGTGAGCTACTTTGAGTGCGGGTAATTTGGGCATATCTGGAGACAATGTCCTCGTCGCTCGGGAGGTCCAGTGTAGCAGAGAAGTCAGACTACGACTTCAACACCAGTTACTTCACCACCCGCCCAGCCAGCTCGGGGTGGGGGTTAGTTAGCTAGGGGTAGCCTAAGAGGGGGAGGCCGATCAGGTAGCAGTCAGTCCTGATTCTATGCTTTTCCTGCCATGCCAGATGTCGTTGTTTCAGATGCAGTGATCACAGGTATTGTCTCACTGTGTCACAGGGAAGCTTCTATATTATTTGACCCTAGTTCTACTTATTCGTATGTATCATCATACTTTACTCATTATCTGGATAAGTCCCGTGAGTCCTTAGTTTCACAAGTTCGTGTATCTACGCCGGTGGGAAATACTATTATTGTGGACCGTGTACATCGGTCATGTGTGGTAACTATTGACAGATTGGAGACTAAAGTTGATCTCTTATTGCTTAGTATGGTTGATTTCGATGTAATCCTAGGTATTGATTGGTTGCCTCCGTGTCATGCTATTCTGGACTGTCACGCAAAAACTATGATGTTGGCAATGCCGGGTTTGCCGAGGGTTGAATGGAGAGGTTCTCTAGATTATGTTCCTAGTAGGGTAATTTCTTATTTGAAAGTCCAACGTATGGTTGGGAAGGGGTGTTTTCCATATTTGACTTTTGTGAGAGATGTTGATATAGATATTCCTACTATTGATTCAGTACCTGTAGTGAGAGACTTTCCGGATGTATTTCTTGTAGATCTGTAGGGTATGCCGCCCAATAGGGATATTGATTTCGGTATTGACTTGGTGTCGGGCACTCAACCCATTTCTATTCCTCCGTATCGAATGGCACCAGCTGAGTTAAAAGAATTGAAAGTGCAACTTCAGGAGCTTGATAAAGGATTTATTAGGCCTAGTGTGTCGTATTGGGGTGCACCGGTTCTATTTGTGAAAAATAAAGATGGTACGATGTGAATGTGTATCGATTACACGCACTTGAACAAAGTTACAATCAAGAATAAGTATCCTTTGCCGCATATTGATGATTTATTTGACCAACTTCAGGGAGCAAGGGTATTCTCCAACATTATTTTGAGATTGGGGTATCACCAGTTGAAAATTAGGGATTCGGATATTCTAAAGATGACATTCAGGACCCGTTATGGTCACTATGAATTTCTTGTGATGTCATTTGGGCTAATCAATGCCCCAGCAACATTTATACACTTGATGAATAGTGTATTCCAGTCGTATCTTGACTCATTTGTCATGGTATTTATTGATGACATCCTAGTGTACTCACATAGACAGGAGGAACACACACAACATTTGAGTATTGTATTATAGAGGCTGAGGGAAGAGAAACTTTATGCCAAATTCTCCAAGTGTGAGTTCTGGCTTAGTTCGGTGGCATTCTTGGGATACATAGTGTCCAGTGAAGGGATTAAGGTGGATCCGATGAAAATAGAGGTAGTTCAGAGTTGGCACAGACCATATTCAGTCACTGAGATTCGGAGTTTTCTCGGCTTGGATGGTTATTATCGTCACTTCATGGAGGGCTTCTCATCTATTGCATCGCCTATGACTAAATTGACCTAGAAAGGTGCTCTGTTCAGGTGGTCGGATGAATGTGAAGAGAGCTTTCAGAAGCTCAAGACAGCTTTGGCTACAACTCCAGTATTGGTATTGCCTACAAGTTCAAGGTCTTATACTATGTATTATGACACGTCGTGTATTGGTCTTGGCGCAATGCTTATGCAAGACGGTAGGGTGATTGCCTATGCGTCCAAACAGTTAAAGGTACATGAGAAGAATTATCTGATCCACGACCTTGAGTTAGCAGCTATTGTTCATACCTTAAAAATTTGGGGGCATTACTTGTACGGTGTCTATTGTGAGGGTTATACCGATCACCGAAGTCTACAACATCTGTTTAAATAGAAGGATCTTAATTTGCAGAAGCAAGGTGGTTAGAGTTGCTTAAGGATTATGACATCACCATTCTCTATCATCCCGGAAAGGCCAACGTGGTGGCCGATGCCTTGAGTCGTAAGGCAAAGAGTTTGGGCAGCTTAGCATACTTACCGGTAGCAGAGAGGCCTTTAGCCTTGGATGTTCAGGCCTTGGCTAACCAGTTTTTTATATTGGATGTTTCCGAGCCGAATCGAGTTCTGGCTTGTATGGTTTCTCGGTCTTCTTTATATGATCGCATCAGAGAGCGCCAGTATGATGATCCCCATCTGCTTGTCCTTAAAGACACGGTTCAGCACGGTGATGCCAAGGAAGTCACCACTGGGGATGACAATGTATTACGGATGTAGGGCAGGCTATGTGTGCCTAATGTAGATGGTTTGCGTGAGTTGATTCTTCGGGAAGCTCACAGTTTGCGGTACTCCATTCATCCAGGTGCCGCAAAGATGTATCAGGATTTGAGGCAACATTATTGGTAGAGGCGAATGAAGAAAGATATAGTTGGGTTTGTAGCTCAGTGTTTAAATTGTCAACAGGTGAAACAAGAGCATCATAGACCGGGAGGATTGCTTCAGAGACTTGAAATTCCGGAGTGGAAATGGGAGCGTATTGCCATGGATTTCGTAGTTGGACTTCCACGGACTTTGAGCAAGTTTGATGCTGTTTGGGTGATTGTGGATCGATTGATTAAATCCGCGCATTTTATTCCAGTTGGTACTACTTATTCTTCGGAATGGTTGGCTGAAATTTATATCCGCGAGATTGTTCGCCTACACGGTGTGCCAGTGTCCATCATTTCAGATCGGGGCACGCAGTTTACATCACAGTTTTGGAGAGCAGTGCAGCGAGAATTAGGTACACAGGTTCAGGTAAGTACTTCATTTCACCCTCAGAGGGATGGACAGTCCGAGCGCACTATTCAGATATTGGAGGATATGCTACACGCTTGTGTCATTGATTTTGGAGGTTCTTGGGATACATTTCTGCCACTAGCAATGTTTGCTTATAATAACAACTACCAATCAAGCATTCATATGGCTCCGTATGAGTCTTTATATGGGAGACGGTGTCGGTCTCTGGTTGGTTGGTTTGAGCCAGGTGAGTTTAGGCTATTGGGTACTGATTTGGTTCAGGATGCTTTGGAGAAGGTTAAATTGATTCAGGAGCGGCTTCACACGGCGCAGTCTAGACAGAAGAGTTATGCCGACCGGAAGGTCTGTGATGTTTCTTACATGGTTGGACAAAAGGTTCTGCTCAAGATTTCACCCATGAAGGGTGTGTTGAGGTTCGGGAAGAAGGGCAAGTTGAGCCCTCAGTATATTGGACCTTTTGAGATACTTAAGAAAATTGGAGATGTGGCTTATGAACTTGCCTTGCCACCTAGCCTATCAGGTGTTCATCCAGTACTCCATGTATCCATGCTCCAAAAGTATGTCGGGGATCTGTCTCAAATTCTGGATTTCAGTATAGTGCAGCTGGACGGTAATTTGACTTATGATGTGGAGCCGGTGGCTATTTTAGACCGGCAAGTTCGAAAGCTGAGGTCAAAGAACATAGCATCAGTGAAGGTACAATGGAGAGGCTAGCCAGTCGGAGAAGCTACTTGGGAGATTGAGAAGGAGATGCGGAGCAAAAATCCACTCCTATTTGAGACTCCATGTATGATTCTAAACCCGTTCAAGGATGAACGTTTGTTTAAGAGGGGGAGAATGTAACGACCCGACCGGTTGTTTTGAGTATTATAACCCCGTTTCTCCATTTACTGCTCAATTTATGCTTTATATTTGTTATGTAACTTGCTGGGGGTAATTGGTTTGGGTTCAGCGAGGTTTCGGAGTGAAATGAGACACTTAGTTTCTTAAATGAAAACTTAAGTTGGACAAGTTGACCGGATATTGACTTATGCGTAAACGACCTCAGAATTTAATTCTGATAATTCCAATAGCTCCATATGGTGATTTTGGACTTAGGAGCATGTCCGGAAAATTATATGGAGGTCCGTAGTGGAATTAGGCTTGAAATGGCGAAAGTCAAATTTTTGGGAAGTTTGACTTTTTGATAACGGGGTCGGAATGCGATTCTGAAAATTGAAATACCTCCTTTATGTTATTTATGACTTGTGTGCAAAAATTGAGGTCAATCAGACGTGATCTGATAGGTTTCGACGTTGTTTGTTGAAATTTGAAATTTCAAAGTTCATTGGGCTTAAATTGGGGTATGATTCGCAGTTATAGCATTGTTTGAGGTAATTTGAGGGTTCGACTAAGTTTGTATGATGTTATGGGACTTGACAGTATATTTGGTTGAGGTCACGGGGGCCTTGGGTGAGTTTCGGATAGTTAACGGATCAATTTTGGACTTGGCATTCCAGCTGAAGAATGCTGGCTTTTTGTCAATGGTTTCCTTCTACGCGATCGCATGAGAATGTACGCGATCGCGTAGGCTTGTTTGAGGTAGTGATGATTTTGTTCTTCGTGATCGCATGAAGGGGGTCGCGATCGCGTAGCTTTGCGAGTTTTTTATTCGCGAACGCGTGAAGAAGGTCGCATTCGTGTAGAGTAAGTGGAGCATAAGTAGAGGTCACGCATTTTGTGCTTCGTGATCGTGTGGACGAGTCCGCCATTGTGTAGGCATGTCAGAGTGAGCTTCGCGATCGCGTGGAAAAGTCCACGATCGCATAGTGTGAAATATGGGCAGTGGAAAGTTGTGCTTCGCGATCACGTGTGGATGTCCGCGATCGCGTAGAGTAAATGACTGGGCAGAGAGTTTAAGTTTTGAAAATGGGACTCGTCCCATTTTCCATTTTTATAGATTTGGAGCTCGGAGTGAGAGAATTTTCGGGAGATTTCAAGAAAAACAATGGAGTAAGTGTTCCTAACTTAATATTGGTTAAATTGACCGAATCCATGGTTGTTTTTGACATTTAATTAGTGAATTAAGTCGGAAGATTTAGAAAGCGCTTTTGGTTTAAATTGAAGATTTGAGGGTCGAGTTGAGGTCGGATTTTGATAAAATTAGTATGGTTAGACTCGTGGTTGAATGGGATTTCGGATTTTGTAACTTTTGTCGGGTTTTGAGATGTGGGCCCCACATGCGATTCGAGAAGTTTGGAGGCCAATTCACGAGGAAACGACATTGCAGAATAAAGAATTACACGATTTGAAGTAAGTAACAGTTCTAAATTTGGTCCTGAGGCTATGAAACCCCGGAATATGTATTATGTGATTGGCTTTGAAGTGACGCACATGCTAGGTGACGGGCATGTGGGCGTGCACTGTAGGAATTATGACTTGGTCAATTCCATGGAACTGTGTGGTTGAAAGCTCTGTTGATATCCATACATTTTTCCCCGTATTAGAGAAATTGATCTATGAATCATGTTTAAATCATATGTTTACACTGTTGGGACCCACAAAGGTCGTGTACTTGTGAAATTATTTGCTAAATTGTTGTTTTGCACTCAGTCACAGTTCTATTTGCACATGTTTACTTTAGTCTCTCTTATTCATTATTGATGCATCATATCATTGTTGTTGGGCTGCTTATCATGATTTCTGAGAGCCCGAGAGAGTGGAGTGGTTGATGACTGAGTGAGGATGAGGGCCTAATTGTGAGGATATTTATGGATCGGGTTGCACCCGCATCATATTTCATTAATTTATGCCATGATTGGCTTGATATAACGCTTGGGTTGAAGGAGCCCCTCCGGAGTCTGTACATACCCTCAGTGAGCGCATGTACCTACTGAGTGCGATTGTCGAGTGCCGAGTGATGAGTGACTGTTAGGAATGAGCGACTATGAGGAAAGAGTGACTGTGAGGAACAAGTGATTGTGAGGTTGGAGTGAATGGGAGGACTGAGTGACTGTTACTCTGAAAGGATGCATTGATTTCATTATTTGCTACATTTCAGTTGTCATATATTACTATTTTGGAAATTTGGAAAAAATATTATTTTCTGTATCAGTCAAACTTGATATGAAATTTCAGTGAAATCTTAAATGATGAATTTGAGAGCATGCGTACCCTTTTATATTGGAAAGTACTGTATTTGGACTTAGCTGAGAAGCTCGTCACTACTTTCAGTTCTTTATTTATTGTTGTTACTTACTGAGTTGGTTTTACTCATACTACACCCTGCACTTCGTGTGCAGATCCAGGTGATCTCGGATACATTGGGTGTTGATTCTTTTACATAATCGATTTTCCGGAGATTTAGAGGTAGCTGCCATGTTTCGCAGACCTTGTCTCTCCTTCCCTATCCTTTTGTTTATTGTATTTGTTCTCATATTATTATAGACCACGTTTTTCAAACTTGTAATGCATAGATGCTCATGTACTCAGTGACATCGGGTATTGGGAGTGTGTTTATTTTCAATGTTTGTGGGATTTACTCTTAAACTTAATTACTATATTTTTAGTATTTAAAAGAAATTATGGGTTATTGGTGTTGTCGGCTTGCCTAGTATTGAGATAGGCGCCATTCCGACAGGTTATGATTTTGGGTCGTGACAATAACGAATCGACCTCCAAATCTTAAATTTTTGTTTTATAAAATTTCTACAATTCTACCCAAATTTTCATCTCAAAATACTAATTAAATGATGAAAACAATGATATATTCATGTATAGTAACCAAATCCAAGTTAGAATCACTTACCCCGATGATTTTCTTGAAAATCCCATGAAAAATCGCCACAAACCGAGATCCCAAAGTCTAAAAATGAAAAATAAGATGAAACCCTCATTCATATAATAAAAAATCGGATCGCGTAGAGCAAATGACTGGGCAGAGAGTTTAAGTTCTAAAAATGGGACGCCCATTTTCCATTTTTACCGATTTGGAGCTCGGAGAGAGAAATTCGGGAGCTTTTCAAGAGAAATAACGGGGTAAGTGTTCCTAACTCAATATTGGTTAAATTATCCGAATCCATGGTTGTTTTTGACATTTAATTAGTGAATTAAGTTGGAAGATTTAGAAAACCCTCTTGGTTTAAATTGAAGATTTGAGGGCCGAGTTGATGCCGGATTTTTGTATAATTAGTATGGTTAGACTCGTGGTTGAATGAGCTTTCGGATTTTGTAATTTTTGTCGGGTTCCGAGACATGGGCCCCACATGCGAATTTTGAGCTAAATTTCGGATTTTGTTGGAAAATTAGTAATTTCTTATGGAATTAATTCCAATAAATTTTATTGACTGAATCGAATTATTTGTGGCTAGATTCGAGCGTTTGGAGGCCAATTCACGAGGAAAAAACATTGCAGAATAAAGAATTACACGGCTTGAGGTAAGTAACAGGTCTAAATTTGGTCCTGAGGCTATGAAACCCGAGAATATATGTTATGCGATTGGTTTTAAGGTGACGCACATGCTAGGTGACGGGCCTGTGGGCGTGCATCGTAGGAATTATGACTTGGTCAATTCCATGGAACAGTGTAGTTGAAAATTTTGTTGATATCCGTACATTTTTTCTCGTATTAGAGAAATTGATCTATGAATCATGTTTAAATCATATGTTTACACTGTTAGAACCCACAAAGGTCGTGTACATGTGAAATTATTTGCTAAATTGTTATTTTGCACTCAGTCACAGTTTTATTTGCACATGTTTACTTTAGTCTCTCTTATTCATTATTGATGCATCATATCATTGTTGTTGGGCTGCTTATCATGATTTCTGAGAGCCTGAGAGAGTGGAGTGGTTGATGACTGAGTGAGGCTGAGGGCCTAATTGTGAGGATATTTATGGATCGGGTTGCACGCCGCATCATATTTCATTAATTTATGCCATGATTGGCTTGATATAGCGCTTGATTTGAAGGAGCCCCTCCGGAGTCTGCACACACCCTCAGTGAGTGCAGGTACCTACTGAGTGCGATTGTCGAGTGCCGAGTGATGAGTGACTGTTAGGAATGAGCGACTATGAGGAAAGAGTGACTGTGAGGAACAAGTGATTGTGAGGTTGGAGTGAATGGGAGGACTGAGTGACTGTTACTCTGAAAGGATACATTGATTTCATTATTTGCTACATTTCAGTAGTCATATATTACTATTTTGGAAATTTGGAAAAAATATTATTTTCTGTATCAGTCAAACTTGATATGAAACTTCAGTGAAATCTTCAATGATGAATTTGAGAGCATGCATACCCTTTTATATTGGAAAGTACTGTATTTGGACTTAGCTGAGAAGCTCGTCACTACTTTCAGTTCTTTATTTATTATTGTTACTTACTGAGTTGGTTTTACTCATACTACACCCTGCACTTCGTGTGCAGATCCAGGTGATCTCGGATACATTGGGTGTTGATTCTTTCACATAATCGATTTTTCGGAGATTTAGAGGTAGCTGCCATGTTTCGCAGACCTTGTCTCTCCTTCCCTATCCTTTTGTTTATTGTATTTATTCTCAGATTATTATAGACCACGTTTTCCAGACTTGTAATGCATAGATGCTCATGTACTCAGTGACATCGGGTATTGGGAGTGTGTATATTTTCAATGTTTGTGGGATTTACTCTTAAACTTAATTACTATATTTTTAGTATTTAAAAGAAATTGTGGGTTATTGGTGTTGTCGACTTGCCTAGTATTGAGATAGGCGCCATCCCGACAGGTTATGATTTTGGGTTGTGACAATAACGAATCGACCTCTAAATCTTAAATTTTTATTTTATAAAATTTCTACAATTTTACCCAAATTTCTATCTTAAAATACTAATTAAATGATGAAAACAATGATATATTCATGTATATTAACCAAATTCGAGTTAGAATCACTTACCCTGATGATTTTCTTGAAAATCCCATGAAAAATCGCCACAAACCGAGATCCCAAAGTCTAAAAATGAAAAATAAGATGAAACCCTCATTCATATAATACAAAATCGGATCGCGTAGAGCAAATGACTGGGCAGAGAGTTTAAGTTCTAAAAATGGGACGCCCATTTTCCATTTTTACCGATTTGGAGCTCGGAGAGAGAAATTTCGGGAGCTTTTCAAGAAAAATAACGGGGTAAGTGTTCCTAACTCAATATTGGTTAAATTACCCGAATCCATGGTTGTTTTTGACATTGAATTAGTGAATTAAGTTGGAAGATTTAGAAAACCCTCTTGGTTTAAATTGAAGATTTGAGGGCCGAGTTGATGTCGGATTTTGGTATAATTAGTATGGTTAGACTCGTGGTTGAATGGGCTTTTGGATTTTGTAACTTTTGTCGGGTTCCGAGACGTGGGTCCCACATGCGAATTTTGAGCTAAATTTCGGATTTTGTTGAAAAATTAGTAATTTCTTATGGAATTAATTTCAATAAATTTTATTGACTGAATCGAATTATTTGTAGTTAGATTCGAGGCGTTTGGAGGCCAATTCACGAGGAAAAAATATTGCAGAATAATGAATTACACAACTTGAGGTAAGTAACAGTTCTAAATTTGGTCCTGAGCCTATGAAACCCGAGAATATATATTATGCGTTTGGTTTTAAGGTGACGCACATGCTAGGTGACGGGCCTGTGGGCGTGCACCGTAGGAATTATGACTTGGTCAATTCCATGAAACAGTGTAGTTGAAAAATCTGTTGATATCCGTATATTTTTCCCCGTATTAGAGAAATTGATATATGAATCATGTTTAAATCATATGTTTACACTGTTGGGACCTACAAAGGTCGTGTACGTGTGAAATTATTTGCTAAATTATTGTTTTGCACTCAGTCACAGTTCTATTTGCACTTGTTTACTTTAGTCTCTCTTATTCATTATTGATGCATCATATCATTGTTGTTGGGCTGCTTATCATGATTTCTGAGAGCCAGAGAGAGTGGAGTGGTTGATGACTGAGTGAGGCTGAGGGCCTAATTGTGAGAATATTTATGGATCGGGTTGCACGCCGCATCATGTTTCATTAATTTATGCCATGATTGGCTTGATATAGCGCTTGGGTTGAAGGAGCCCCTCCGGATTCTGTACACACCCTCAGTGAGCGCATGTACCTACTGAGTGCGATTGTCGAATGCCGAGTGATGAGTGACTGTGAGAAATGAGCGACTGTGAGGAAAGTGAAATGCTGATGCATTCCTCCACTTCTCAGTCCTAGTTTACGAGTAATATTTAGTATATCTTAATTCTCAGTTAGATTATTATGTTGGACAGATTTACTTTGATTATGTTTCTTTTAATTTAAGAAGCTTTTATCTCAATATAGTTTTAGTATTAGTTGTATGATCAACGGTGAATATTTCTGTTATTACCTTGATTGTTTTTATTTTTCTATTATTACCTTGCTTGTTTTTATTTTTCTGTTATTACCTTGATTGTTTAATTATGTTATTTCAAATTCCTATAACGCTAATCTAAAACAAATATGAATATAAACGTCATCCAACATTTGTTATTAGTGACAAAAAAGTTCACTTATGTATAGTTTTTAGGAAAATCACATTTTCGTCAGGAGACAAATTAAGTTCGTCATAAATTCACTATATTTAGTGACAAAAATAATTTATGTCCCAAAATCATCTTTTTATTGGCTACGAATCAACTTTGTATTTTTTGACAATTGTAATTGTCACTAATTATGATAATTTATAGTGACAACTTTGTTTTGTCGATAAAAATAAACTATTAGTGACAAGATCATAGTTTTAACTACAAAATTATAATTGTCACTAATTTATATATTTAGGGACGAAAATTTTTTTTGTAGATAAAAGGTAGTATCTAGTGACAAAATTACGGTTTTCAACTACGAAACACGCATAGCTTTAGAGACATTTGACGTCGTCACTAATTAAACTAAATATTTAGCGACGAGGCAGTTTAGTCGACATTAATGTACTTTTTAGTGACGAAATCATACTATTAAGTACAATATTTTTGTACTTTTTATAACAAATAAATCCTTCATAAATATTATGTATTTGGGGACGAAAAAAGATTTCGTATTTAATATATCAATATTTGGTGACGAAACACAAAGTTACCTTTGTATATTATTATGACGGTGTTTTAGGGACGAAAGATTGACAAAAAATATTTCGTCACACAAAATCTTTGGTGACGAAAAGTGAATCATAGGTGACAAAATAATTCATCACTGATAATCAAACTTGTTGTAGTGAGTTCACTGTTGGCTTGCCTAACGGCGACGTTGGGCGCCATCACGACCTATAGTGGGTTTTGGGTCGTGATTTGTTGTTTCCAAAAATCCCTCGGCTCAAGAAGACGAAAAAAACGAAAAGAGTGGGGACTCTTTATACATCAATATACTACAAATAAAACACTAATCATTTTAACTTATGACAACATGTTATACCGTTTTAAACCAGTTTACCAATTAATTTTAAGATAGGAATTAATCAGGTGCACATGGCTTAAACACAATATATATATATATATATATATATATATATATGTAACTTGGACGAATACATGTTGTTAGGATACAACTCTTACCATAACCTAGCTCGCTTACCAAGTTGCCCACTCGAGTATTCGTCGAGGAGGAAGCGAAGCTGTTCACGAAGCTTTACGGTGTCCCATGTTGAATTTCCTATCACAGGATGACACTGTGAAAGGGACCTCAGCTTCATCTACTTGTCTAAAATCTTACATTAAATATTCTACTTATCTTACATGTCGTAACCAACATTAGTTTTTCCCTACCCTACCTATAAGACATTCTCTAGGTATGCACTTTGTAGTCATGGATTTTGTGAAGCTCTCTGATGGTCAAAACAAGTTTGAGTCGACTATCTGAATCTTCACTATCTATGTTGTTCCATCTAAGCTCGTATGTTATTGTACGTACGGTTTTAGTTAACATAATATCCTTTGATGACTCCTCCTCTTTTAAGAGACTCATAATTCGGATTATATTCGTGAATAGCCCACTCTTCATCCTTGGGATTATAGAGATATGTGTAGTTCTCATCAAACATCCATTCACAAGGGGTTGAATAACTAACACATTCGTAGTCGAATCGAAACGCGACGAAAGTTCCCATGTTTGTGGAGCAATTGTACATGGTGGAAGAAGGGAAGAATTTCCTGATTTTGACACTGATGTTGAAACTGCCCATTTTATTCAGATGCCTAACTTCACCGTCGTCATCGAAAGAGAAACATCGTATGCTTAGGTAATTTGTGTGGTTGTTTGTTACCACAACAGTCTTTATGCCTGGAAATCCTGCTGCAACATTTGAGACATTGATCATGAACAACAACATTGCCATTATTGTTGTTGTTGAGGTGACAATTGCTCCCATTTTAGCTTCTTTCATGATGTATTTTTTCTTTCTTTCTGGGGTTGTTTCTCTTTCCTCCTGAAATATCTAAATGTAAAAGAAGAATATTTTAGGAGAAAAAGAAAGCTGAATCCATTTGCACAAAAAAAATGTTGGGATTCCTTGTTTTTACTATCAAATCAACGAGGATTGTGCATGTCATACATTAACTTAACCAAAAAAGTCAAAAGAAGGCCAACTTCTGTGAACCTAATGCGTACAAGTCTTTCTGTTTGTTGGAATGCTTAAGCATAAAACTAGGGGCATCATAGGACTAATTCAATTTCCAAAGTTAGAGTACTCCTAGCTTATATTTCTACACGAGAGTATTTTCATGGCTTGAACTATGAGCCCTTGTCATATGACAACAGCTCTTACTGTTACGCTGAGGCTCCCCTTCAGTTTTGAATGAAGAGCAAAAATTTTAATTGCAAAAGTTTACTTAAAGAATGATGTAGATATGTAATTTCATATATGGGGGTTATTAAGGAAGGGGTTAATCTTGCCTATTGTTATCAATTCCTCTTGTAAGATCTTCAGGACTATTGAATGATGTGAAAATAAATTTATTACATGGATGGATGATAAAGAGAAAATATACCTTATATTTCTTGGCTGCAATGGAGAGAATGGTGCAAGGTTTTAATGATGTTTTTGGATGTGAATTGGGGTTTTGAAAGGAACCTTGAAAATGGAAAGAAAACAAAAATTCCAAACAAGGATTAATTAAGAATTTTTTCTGTTTTGTTGGATGATTAAACCAAGGTTTTAATGATGTTTTTCTGCTTAATGGGCTTTGGAAATGAATCTTGAAAATGAAGAGAGAAAGAGAGATTCTTTAAAGGAGGATTAACCAATAATTTTTTCTTTCTTTCTTGTTTTATTGAATGGTTAAACCTTTTCATGACTGCTATATATTTATAAATTATAGTTAAGTCGGAGGTCTTAAATCTTTTATACTATTTTAAGAGTACTATTTTTCTGCAGTTAAAAAGAAAATCTCAATTTAGATACACAAACTTCTGATTCCGCTTTTTTGTCGCAACACCAAATATATTGCCTTAAATCCAGCGAGTTAGAAGGGTATTAGCCAACGGTCGGTTTGGTACCGTTTTAAATAATCCGGTTAAATATTTTTGGTATTCCATTTTTTAAATTGCTATACATATATTATACCTAATTAAATTTATCAATATTATACCTAATTAAATTTATAATGATTTGTGTAGATAATAAATTTGCGTCAAGAAAATAAATCGAGATCGAAAAATATTGCAACAATCATAATATTTTATTTCAAATAATTTGAGTGTTACAATCTCTATGATTCCTCTGATTATTCTTTTCAACAATACATAAAGTCAAGGGTCTTTGAACTTGATTTTGAATCTATATTTGTTGCCACGAACGATGATATTGAATTAGCACGAACTTTGATTTGAACTCGTACTCCTTGAATTTTGATTTGTTCTTCGTTCTTGAACTTGAATTGATTTCTTGAATTTGAACTTGATTTCTTGAAGCTTGAAAATTATGGAGGAATTTGTTGCGTTTGATCCACGCGCTCTTTCTTTCTTCTTGTTATAACTTCAGGTATCTTTTCTAAGTTATGAAGACTCATATTTATAGTTGTGGGAGGGAAGAGTTATCATAAGAATAAACTCTTTCCGACCAATCAAATTAAAGTGTGACAAGGCCACATTTGATTGGCCAGAACATATTACTTGCATAATCACCTCACCCCAGTACTTCTTAGGCCTCCCTCTACCCTTCATCTGACCCGCCATGGTCAACCTCTCACACCTCCTAACCGGGGCATCAGGGTCTCTCCTCTTCACATGCCCGAACCATCTCAGCCTCGATTCCCGCAACTTATCTTCTATAGGAGCCACATGCACCTTGTCCCTAATATACTCATTACTAATCTTATCTCTCCTGATTTGCCCACACATCCATCTCAACATCCTCATTTCCGCTACTTTCAACTTCTGAACATGAGATTTCTTGACTGGCCAACACTCGGCTCCATACAACATGGCCGGTCTAACTACCACTTTATAGAACTTTCCCTTAAGTCTAGGTGGCACATTCTTGTCATACAAAACACCAAAAGCAAGCCTCCATTTCCTCCATCCCGCTCCAATACGGTGTGCGACATCCTCGCTGATCTTTCCGTTACCCTGGATCACAGACTCAAGATATTTGAAACTATCTCTCTTGGGGATGACTTGTGAATCTAGTTTCACGTCCACTTCTGCTTCATAAGCCTCAACACTAAACTAATATATGTACATAAAAAAAAAATTGACCTTATATACACAATATAGTTTTTTGGACAAAAGGGGATGAACCCCTTCCGCCCACCAAGCTCTGCCCCTGGCCATGAGAAGCCATCAAGCACGAAAAGTTGCAAGAAATGTGCTAATGAGTGCCAAGTAAATATTGCCTAGGTGACAGTGTGAGTAGTGGCGGAGCTAAGTGTATTGAAGGGGGCTCAGTTGAATCTCCATCGTAATTACATTGTGCAAATTAAATAAGGCAAATGTAATTTTCGAATATTTATAGGTTGTTTAATCCCTTTTACATAAGTGAAGTTTGCATTGTAAAAGTATCCCAAAAATTGTGTTCGATTACATCTTAGAATCTCAAATTTGTATTACAGTATTTTTTTTAAACCACTTTTATTAGAATTTTTGGCTCCGCCAATATATATGGGTGGGAAATATTTGATGATAAAAACATTCTGTTTTGAGAGTTATTTGTTAATTCTAATGAATGATTCACATTATACATGCATTAACTAAGAATATTTAAGTACTAATTGAGGAAACGAAAACAAAATAAAAAAGTGCAAAATCATTCTCATCACATCCAGTACATGAGTAATATCTTTAGTTCTTTTTTTTTATACCTGAAAACTACTATAAGATATTGTTGACAAGTACACTTAATAATGCACATAACTTAAATTCAATAATTTGTAACTTGACAAGTACATGTTTAGATACAACTATTACCATACTTAACATGAGATCTCTACTGAACATAGCTTGCTTACCAAGTCACCCATTAGTAAATGAGAGGAAGCGAAACTGTTTACGAAGCTTTACATCGTCCTACGTTAAATTTCTATCGCAGAATCCAACGTGAAAGGGACCTCAGCTTCTACTACTTGTCCAAAATAACCTTAAGCTGAATAATCTACTTATCTTAATTACATGTGATAATTCCACATTACTTTTCCCTAACCTACCTATAAGACATTCTCTAGACACATTTTTAAGTCATGATCGATTCTTTGGTACGTACTAAAATTAATTATCCGAAGCTTTCTCATAGCCCAAGTAAGTTGGAGTCGACTATCTGAATCTTTCACTGACCATATACATCGTTTCATTTAGTTAACGTAATATCCTTTGATGACTCCTCCTCTTTTAAGGGACTCATAATTAGGGTTATATTCATGAGCAACCCACTCTTCATCCTTTGGATTATAGAGATATGTGAACCTTTCATCAAACCTCCATTCACAAGGTGTTGAATGACTAATGCATTCGTAATCGGATCGAAAGGCGACGAAAGTTCCCATGTTTGTGGAGCAATTGTACATGGTGGAAGAAGGAAAAAAATTCCTGATTTGTACACTGATGTTGAAACTGCTCATTTTATTCAGATGCTTCACGTCGCCGTCGTCGTCGAAGGAGAAACATCGGATGCTTAGGTAATTTGTGTGGTTGTTTGTTACCGTAACAGTTTTTATGTCTGGAAATCCTGCTGCAACATTTGAGACATTGATCATGAACGACAACATTGCCATGATCATTATTGTTGAGGTGATAGTAGCTATAGCTCCTTTCATTGTGTTCCTTTTCTTTTCCTGTTTTCCTCCTGAAATATCAAAATGTTAAAAAAAAATGAGAAAAAAGACCCAACTCATCTTTAGACAAAAAGAAAAAAGAAAAAAATTCGTCGATTTCCAATGGACAACAAGAATCCGATGCACTAAGTTCAAGTTATATATGCGTGGGTTCCGGGAAGGGCCGGACCACAAGGGTCTATTGTACGGAACCTTACCCTGTATTTCTGCAAGAGGCTGTTTCCACGACTTGAACCCGTGACCTCATAGTCAAAGGACAGCAACTTTACCAATAACGCCAAGGCTCCCCTTCGAACAACAAGAATTGTACATAATTGCTAATATTTATTCAAGAATATAATGATGTAGATATGTGATTCTATGTATGAGGTTTTAAGGACTCCTCATATTAGAGGGAGGTAACTAAGATACATTATTTCTAGTAATGATTCAACACAAACTTCAAAGATTATTGAATGAACTTTAGTCAACCTTATTCAGGCACATTGACCAAAAGATATTGCTAAGCGATTAATATATCTGGTGAAGGAGAGAAAAATTGACAAGCTAAGAAAGTCTCGGTGACAGCGTTTGAAAAGAATTTTATTGCAAGATGCATGTTAAAGAGAAAATGTACCTTATATTTCTTGGATGCAATGGAAGGGATTTTAGTTCTGAATATCAACTCTTTCAAATTAAGCTGAGTTTCCTTTGGTAATTGAGAGAATGGTGCAAGGTTTTAATGATGTTTTTGAGGTTTTGGAAAGGAATTTTGAAATAGAGAGAGAGAGAGAGAGAGAGAGAGAGAGAGAGAGAGAGAGAGAGAGAGAGAGAGAGAGAGAGAGAGAGAGAGAGAGAGAGAGAGAGAGAGAGATTTTTCTTTGTATTAACTAACAATTTTTGTTCTGTTTTCTTGAAATGATTAAACCAAGGTTTTAATGATGTTTTTCTATGAAGTGGGTTTTGGAAATGAATCTTGAAAATGAAGAGAGAAAAGGAGATTTAACTAAGAATTTTTCTTTTTCTTCTGTTTTGTTGAAGGATTAAACCTTTCCATGGCTGCTATATATTTATGAAAAAATAAATTAAATAAGAGGGACAGAGTTCTTGTAGGAGACCCTTAATCTTTTATACTATTTTAAAGCTTTTACTATTTATGTGCCTTTACAAAGAATAAAAGAATATCTCAATTTAGATACTCAAAACTTCTGATTCCTCTTTTTTATCGCACCACCAATATTAAGTTGCCACAATCCTAGCGATTTAGGAAAGTATTAACCAACCATTTGTCAGGACATAGATAAACCTAACAATTTAGCAACCAAAAAAAAAAAAGGATATCAGGGAGAAGAATTATTTTTTTGCAAAAACAACTTATGGTTTAATAGACTAAAATTTGAATTAAAATATTATGAGTTTGAATTCATAATCAATAAAGAGGAAAGCGATTGAAATTAGTTCGACGTTTCCTGAAAACATAGAATAAAGGCTCGACCTACAGTGTGATGACCCAAAATGTCATCTTTAAATTTAATAAGTAATTCTATGTTCTAAGATCTCGAAAAGCACTATTTATCATTTCTCGACTTTGTACAATTTTTCGGAAAGTTTTTATGTGAAAAATAGATTAAAATGTGAAATAGAGCTTTAAAACTCAGCTAAGTTGACTTTGGTCAACATTTTGAGCAAACGAACTCGGATCAGTATTATGACAATTCCGGTAGGTCCGTATCATGATTTGAGACTTGGGCGTATGCCCGGAATCGAATTCCGAGGTCCCTAGCCCGAGATATGGAATTTTGATGAAACATTAAAAGCTTGAAAGCTTAATGATTTTTAAGAATTCATTTATGTTGGATTTACTGACACCGAGTTCATATTTTTGGTTTCAAAGTCCGGTATAGGTCCACGCACTATAATATTTATGACTTATCTGCCGAATTTGGTGAGAAACAGAGTTTATGTGACGTGATTCGGACGTCCGGTTGTAAAAATATAAGTTTTAAAGTTTTCTTGAAAATTACATTCGATTTGGTGTTCAATTCGTGGTTCTAGGTGTTATTTTGGCAATTTGATCGCGAGAGCAAGTTCGTACGATATTTTTGGTCTCAGGTGGTTAACAGATCCTTTTTGGACTTGGAAAAATTGCAGAAATCTGCTTCTGGTATCCTTCTTCGCGTTTGCGAGAGGGGTCTCGCGTTCGCGAAGAAGAAACTGGAGGCAGACGAAATTGTGCTTCACGTTCGCGACATAGGGAACGCGTTCGCAAAGTGTCTAGGTGCAAAGCTTCACGTTCACAATCGAAGCCTCGCGTTCAAGAAGGAGAAGAGGCTGGCTAGGAAAATTTGCCTTTGTGTTCGCGAAGGGCATCTCGCGTTCGCGAAGGCCAAGCCAGGCAAGCAACGCGTTCGCGAGGTAGCCCTCACGTTCGCGAAGAGTAAAATTGGACAACACAAATTTGTGCTTCGCGAACGCGAGGCACTGACCGCGTTCGCGAAGGATAAAAATTCCGGAAACAGAACTTAACTTCTGGAAAACGGAATTCGTCTCATTTTCAACCCTTTTCCATATTTGAACTCGGGTAGGGCGATTCTTGGGCGATTTTCACGGGAAAACATTGGGGTAAGTGTTCCTTATCCTATATTAATTATATTTCATGATTCCATACTCGTTTATATCATGAATCCGTAAAATTTTGGGAGAAAAATCAAATTTTTATAAAATCTTCCAAAACCGAAAATTTAAGATTTGAAGGTTCATTTGACATCGGAATTGGATAATTTATATATGGTTGGACTCGTCTCGGAATGGGTGTTCGGATTTCGTAAGTTTTTCCGAGATTTGAGACGTGGGTCCCACTGTCGAATATTTAAATGAATTTTGGATTTTTATCCGAAAAATTTAATAAATTCATATGGAATTAATTCCTATGATTCGTATTGAGTATATCGAATTGTTTGTGAATAGATTTGAAGCTTTTGGAGACAAATTTAAAAGGAAAAGCTGTGGTCGAGTAATTGATTGGAATTTGCAAAGCGAGGTAAGTG
Organism: Nicotiana tabacum; assembly: GCF_000715075.1. Taxonomy (NCBI): domain Eukaryota; kingdom Viridiplantae; phylum Streptophyta; class Magnoliopsida; order Solanales; family Solanaceae; genus Nicotiana; species Nicotiana tabacum. Next base: position 12,261,531 of record NC_134094.1, on the reverse strand, counting down.
TCGTGGTTAACCTTGACTTGAGGGAATAGAACCCTTAAATTATTTGTTATGTGAATTGCATGTGAACGATGTATAGGCGAGGTGACGAGTATCTATACGTCGTCAAATTAACACCACTGTCAGGCAAGCCAACCTTAATCAATTAACTTAATTACCTATTTTAGTATTTTTGAAATAAAAATTTCTTCAATGAAATTGTAAAGATAAAACTCATAGAGTAAATGATAAATATTTTTAGCAACTAAATTTCTAAGCAATTCATAACCATTCCCAAAACCCGGTATCACAAGTGTATGGGCATTTACTAGGGAATTAAAAATAAAATACAGCATCTGTCCAGAATACAAATAAGATAGGAAAATATAATGACTCAGAAGGAGACTCTGTTAGCTGCGGATCGTAATATAGAATGCAGCTCACCTATGTCTCCACAATTATTAACCATACCTCTGCGCCCACAAGACCGCTATACATATATGTACCTGCACAATAAACTGTACAGCAAGTGCAGTATGAGTACGAAAATAACGTGTACCCAGTAAGTATCAAGTCTAATCTCGAAGTAGTAGAGACGAGATAGCCGACTTTGACACTCACTATGGGTCAATAATAATAATTGGAATAAATTATTATTATTTAAATCAGCATGGTTCACAGAGTTAACAATAATTTTATTCAATTAGTAGAAATAATAAAAATCCTTCAAATGCAATAATTTTCCAATTTATTGATTTAAATCATGCAATTCCAATAAAACTTCCAATTTATCATATAGCTTTACAAGCTGCAATTCAATTTCAATAAATTTTTAATTTATCAATTAAATCTGATTTACAGGAATAACAATTAATTCCTTAACAATCAAGGTTAATAATTGATTAAATTTCAAGGATTTTCCAATTTATCAATTAGCTACGCAAGCTGAAATAAATTATTAAAGTATCATGTAATTATTATTATTAAGTACGATTTCTGCCGAGAACGTACGACCTGATCCAGAGTGTCGTGTACACTGCCGAGGGACGTGCGGCGTGATCCATAGATGCATCTATCCTGCCGAGGCGTTCAGCCCGCTCCACAATAAAGGAGGACATTTTCTTATGTACCTCCGGAAGGAGAGTATATTTATTATGAGATAAATTCGGGAGGAGAATAATTTCTTTAATAATTAATTGATTTAAATAGAAAATCAAGCATATGAGATTTCCATCCTTTAATATCTTTATCTCCGGAAGGAGAGTATATTTATTATGAGATAAATTCGGGAGGAGAACAATTTCTTTTAATAATTAATTGATTTAAATAGAAAATCAAGCATATGAGATTTTCATCCTTTAATATCTTTATCTAACAATTCACAATAAATTCATATATATCAATTATATCAATTAATATTAATTAATCAAGGAATACAATTTACACAAGTAATTCATGCTTTGAGTCTTAAATTACCCGGACTTTAGCATTAGTAGTAGCTACGCACGGACTCTCGTCACCTCGTGCGTACGTAGGCCCCGCAATTAGCAATAATTATTCAATTTAATCCCTATGGGGTAATTTCCCCCCTCACAAGATTAGACAAGAGACTTACCTCGTCTCAAACTCTACTTTCCGATTACCACGTCGCGTTGAATTCTCGATTCGACGCCGAAAATCGGAAACTATCCAAATATTATACAAAATAATTAATATATGCTAAATGATTCGAAATCTATCTATTAAATAAATTATCTTATCTAAAATGGTAAAATTCCTAAAATTCACCCGGGGCCCACGTGCTCGGATTCTGGAAATTTTCAAATGAAAACGTTACCCATAATCTCAAGAACTTAAATATATAATTTCTACCCAATTCCATAACTATTTTCGTGGTTAAAATCTCATTTTTATAAAAATATAGGTTTTTCATCTAACTCTTTGATTTTTAAGATTTACTAGTTATAATCTACTTATAATCTATGTATTTAACTCAAAGGATGTAGAATTAACTTACCTCCATGTTGATAGTTGAAATCCTCTCTCGAACAGCTCCAAAATCGTCCAAATATTGAGGAAACACGGGCAAAAATGGCTCAGCCTCGCCCCCTTTTAACATTCTGCCCGAATAGCTTTTTCGCACCTGCGGAGGGTTATCGCACATGCGGCTTTCGCACCTGCAGAAATTTCTCGCAGGTGCGAGTTTCACTCGCTTGGGCCAAGGTCGCATCTGCGCAAAAATTCTCGCACCTGCGCGTTCGCTGGTGCACCCAATGTTCCGCACCTGCGATGGCAGGCCCTCTTTCCCCCTTCCGCTTCTGCGATTGAAGCTCGCTTCTGCGAGGGTCGCACCTGCGGTTGTCCAAGCGCAAGTGCGAACGTACCAAAAGCAGAAAGCTTCAGCATTTTTCTCCCAAGTCCGAAATTGGTCCGAGCCTCGTCCGGTTAACACTCGGGACGCCCGGGGCCCCGCCCGAATACACCAACAGGTTTAAAATCATAAAACGGACTTGCTCGAACTCTCGGAATGCGTAAACAACATAAAATCTAAGAATCATACCCTAAACCAAATTGATTTAAACTTAAGAATTTCAAGTTCTTCAATTTTCTTCCAATGCGCCGAAATATACTTAAACTACTCGGAATGACACGAAAATTTGCGTGCAAGTCTTAAATCACTATACGGAACTATTCCCAATCTCGGAATTCCAAACGGACTTCAATTACTCAAAAACCTACTCCAAACCAATTTTAAAGAACTTTAAACCTTCAAATAGTTGATTTTCACTATTAAGCGCCAAAACGCTCCCGGGTTATCCAAAACCCGATTCGAACATACGCCCAAGTCTGAAATCATCATACAAACCTATTAGAACCGTCAAATCTCGATTCCGAAGTCTTTTTCTCAAAATGTTAACCGAAGTCAAACTTGTCCTTTTAAGGCTAACTTGAGGAACCAAGTGTTCCGATTTCAACCCAAACGCTTCCAAATCCCGAACCAACCATCCCCGCAAGTCAATAATCATTAAAAGCATGTTCGGAGAGTATTATTTTAGGGAATGAGTTTCTAAAAGTTAAAATGACCGGTTGGGTTATTACATTCTCTCCCACTTAAATATACGTTCGTCCTCGAACGTGCTAAGGACTGTTTCGGAGTTGTCCAAAATCACAGTTTAACACTTCGAGCACCTACCCATGCTACCACACCGAATTGAGCACATTAGCTCGAGCCAATCTGATGATTCTACCCTTTATTTAGGCGATTAAGCCTTAGAGCCAAATTCTAACATCCAGAATTCTCCACCATGCCTGTTTCCAACCTACGAACACTGTATCAATCACTACACGATGCACCAATACAGGGTTGCATGCCTTGGTTGAACTTAAATCATGGACCGCACCATTCACACGATCATAATATCATCCTCCGATAATAATAGCCGAAAATTCCACGAATCTGATGTTCACAACACACCTCACGATACCTATAATTCCTGTTCCAACTCTTGATTTGCTTCCACGATGGAAGAAATGTGTAGAAATTCTTAACCAACTGTTGAGTCAACAAATTATTGAGTTTCTCCTTCTGACAAGTACCATTGCCTCATTATGAACCAAATAATGGTATTTGCTCTTTAATATACTTCATATAATCCGATCGTACTTCATATAAGCTGCTCAGGCAATAAGCCACCTCAGACATGACAAAAAGTCTCATATGATGCAACAATGAGCTAATAAGCTACAGACTCGATTGCGATACATAAGGAAAACAGACTATGGAAAGGAGTACTCAAACCACGTGACTAATTAAATAACTGAAAAGGTGTCATGAACCTTCCTCAGAAAAATGGGACACAAAAACACACAAAATAGAATATAGGGAACTGTACTCAACATCACACTGTTGCAGCGTGCAACCCGATCCGCACAAAAGAATCTATATAAAAAAAATACTTACCGAGCTAGAATACTCATTACTTACAAAATATCCGAACATCAGACACAAGCACGATAAGTGCATATCTTGGACTTTGGTCATCCTACCACGTAACCCATGTGCTACCTTGGCACTCTCCTACTTTGGTCAACCATCTCCTTTAAGCAACTACTCTACTTCTGTTTTCTTATACTTGGACTTTTCAGAGCCTAACCACCGAAAGCACCTACCACATGTCCTTCCTTATCCTTCGCTATCCAGTTGTTGTTTTAACTCAAAATGCGTCTCTATAGCACTTGAACCAATAGCTCGTTACCACCTTTAAACCTTTCTGACGATCATCCTTCTTAAGACATCAACACTAGAAACGCTGCTTCGATCCTGAATCACTGCACACCGCGATCTATAACGATTATTTCCCCTATACAAATTCCTAACACCCTGTCGTGAAGGAGAGTTGAAGAAAACCATATCACTGGCGAACCTTAACGCATTTTACAAGGCGATGACACCACATCAAAATTGAGAATTCTACCACACTCAAAAATATCAAGCTTCGATACTCCATCAACCCCAAACCTGAACATTCATAGTTCGATTGCCTTTTCTCTGCTGGAATTAAAACATGGAACCTCTGAATCATGTACTGAGAAAAAACCTTCTTTCAAGTCATTTACTGCCCTGACACATAGACAGGCATTCTACCATTACATAAACACTATACGATAACAACGCATGAATTGTCATGACAATCAATGCCAAATCTCAAAACCTTAGGTAGTTTTGATACTGAACTGAAATGATAGAGTGGCCTTCCGCAAGGCGACGACAATAGCCCAATTAATTATACAGGGAGAAGCATCCCGCACTACATCTATAGTACCATTAAAAATTTCCTCGATCCTCAATGTATAACAAGCACTTCACGTCGCATAAGATTGAATAGGAAGGAAATGTAGGCATAAGCCTCAAAGGAATCGAATCGCATGATGAGGAATCAAAAAGGGAAGTATTCCTAACAGCCCTTTAGCCTCTCGAAGATAAGCACATATGTCTCCGTACCGATCCGCAAGACTCTACTAGACTCGCTCATGACTCGTGAGACCTAAGTGAACCTAGTGCTCTGATACTATGTTGTCACGACCCAAAATCCAATTAAACGTCGTGATGGCGTCGGACACCACTGTCAAGCAAGCCAACCATAATCAATTAACTTAATTGCCTATTTTAGTATTTTTGAAATAAAAATTTCTTAAATGAAATTGTAAAGATAAAACTCATAGAGTAAATGATAAATATTTTTAGCAACTAAATTTCTAAACAATTCACAACCATTCCCAAAACCCGGTGTCAAAAGTGCATGAGCATTTACTAGGGAATTAAAAATAAAATACAGCATCTGTCTAGAATACAAATTAGACAGGAAAATATAATGACTCTGAAGGAGACTCTGTTAGCTGCGGATCGTAATATAGAATGCAGCTCACCTATGTCCCCACAATTATTAACCACACCTCTGTGCCAACAAGGCCGCTATACATATATGTACCTGCACAATAAAATATGCAACAAGTACAGTATGAGTATGAAAATAATGTGTACCCAGTAAGTATCAAGCCTAATCTCGAAGTGGTAGAGACGAGATAGCCGACTTTGACACTCACTATGGGTCAATAATAATAATTGAAATAAATTGTAATTATTCAAATCATCATGGTTCACAGAGTTAACAATAATTTTATTCAATTAGCAGAAATAATAAAAATCCTTCAAATGCAACAATTTTCCAATTTATTGATTTAAATTATGCAATTTCAATAAAACTTCGAATTTATCAAATAGCTTTACAAGCTGCAATTCAATTTCAATAAATTTGCAATTTATCAATTAAATCTCATTTACAGGAATAACAATTAATTCCTTAACAATCAAGGATAATAATTCATTAAATTTCAAGGATTTTTCAATTTATCAATTAGCTTCGCAAGCTGAAATAAATTATTAAAGTATCATGTAATTATTATTATTAAGCACGATTTCTGCCGAGAACGTACGGCCCGATCCAGAGTGTCGTGTACACTGCCGAGGGACGTGCGGCGCGATCCATAGATGCATCTATCCTGCTGTGGCGTTCGGCCCGCTCCACAAGAAAGGAGGACATTTTCTTATGTACCAACGAAAGGAGAGTATATTTATTATGAGATAAATTCGGGAGGAGAACAATTTCTTTTAATAATTAATTGATTTAAATAGAAAATCAAGCATATGAGATTTCCATCCTTTAATATCTTTATCTAACAATTCACAATATAATCATATATATTAATTAATATTAATTAAACAAAGAGTACAATGTACATATCAATTAATATTAATTAATCAAGGAATACAATTTACACAAGTCATTCATGCTTTGAGTCCTAAACTACCCGGACTTTAGCATTAATAGTAGCTACGCACGGACTCTCGTCACCTCGTGCGTACGTAGCCCCCGCAATTAGCAATAATTATTCAATTTAATCCCTATGGGGTAATTTTCTCCTCACAAGATTAGACAAGAGACTTACCTCGTCTCAAAGTCCACTTTCCGATTACCACGTCGCGTTGAATTCTCGATTCGACGCCGAAAATCGGAAACTATCCAAATATTATACAAAATAATTAATATATTCTAAATGATTCGAAATCTATCTATTAAATAAATTACCTTATCCAAAATGATAAAATTCCTAAAATTTACCCCCGGCCCACGTGCTCGAATTCTGAAAACCTTGAGATGAAAACGTTACCCATAATCTCAAGAACTTAAATATATAATTTTCACCCAATTCCATAACTATTTTTGTGGTTGAAATCTCATTTTTATAAAAATCTAGGTTTTTCATCTAACTCTTTGATTTCTAAGATTTACTAGTTATAATCTACTTATAATCTATGTATTTAACTCAAAGGGTGTAGAATTAATTTACCTCCAAGTTGATAGTTAAAATCCTCTCTCGAACAGCTCCAAAATCGCCCAAAAATGGAGGAAACACGGACAAAAATGGCTCAGCCTCACCCCTTTTTAACATTCTGCCCGAACATCTTTTTCGCACCTACGGAGGGTTACCGCACATGCGGCTTTCGCACCTGCGGATATTCCTCGCAGGTGCGAGTTCCACTCGCCTGGGCCAAGGTCGCATTTGCGCAAAAATTCTCGGACCTGCGCGTTCGCAGGTGCGCCCAATGTTCTGCACCTACGATGGCAGGTCCTCTTTCCCCCTTCCTCTTCTGTGATTGAAGCTCGCATCTGCGAGGGTCGCACCTGCAGCTGTCCATGCGCAGGTGCGAACGTACCAGAAGCAAAAAGCTTTAGCATTTTTCTCCCAAGTCCAAAATTGGTCCGAGCCTCGTCCGGTTAACACTCGGGGCCCCCGGGGCCCCGCCCGAACATACCAACAGGTTTGAAATCATAAAACGGACTCGCTCGAACTCTCGGAATGCGTAAAACAACATAAAATCTAAGAATCATACACTAAACCAAATTGATTTAAGCTTAAGAATTTTAAGTTCTTCAATTTTCTTCCAATGCGCCGAAATATACTTAACATGCTCAGAATGACACGAAAATTTACGTGCAAGTCTTAAATCACTATACGGAGCTATTCCCAAACTTGGAATTCCAAACGGACTTCAATTACTCAAAAACCTACTCCAAACCAATTTTAAAGAACTTTAAACTTTCAAATAGTTGAGTTTCACTATTAAGCGCCAAAACGCTCCCGGGTTATCCAAAACCCGATTCGAACATACGCCCAAGTCCGAAATTATCATACGAACCTATTGGAACCATCAAATCCCGATTCCGAGGTCGTTTTCTTAAAATGTTGACTAAAGTCAAACTTGTCCTTTTAAGGCTAACTTAAGGAACCAAGTGTTCCGATTTCAACCCAAACGCTTCCAAATTCCAAACCAACCATCCCCGCAGGTCAATAATCATTAAAAGCATGTTCGGAGAGTATTATTTTAGGGAACGAGGTTTTAAAAGTTAAAATGACCGGTTGGGTCATTATAGTATAGGTGAGGTGACGAGTGTCTATACGTCGTCAAATTAATTGTTTGCATATTTACTTGAAAAATCATAAATTGTTTAAATCATGAATTAATTGTTATAAAAATTGTTTATTTCCTATTCTTTGACAAATATTAATTCTTGAATTCCTGCAATAATTGTTACATGCTATTTGATTTATATGTGTTAATTGCTTCTTGACATTTAGCATATTTAACATTAAACTGCCTATTTTCTCCCCGATTTCCTCAATAAATTGCTATTTGTCATTGTTTGTTTCATAATTAAATCATAATTATTGTATGCTTGTTGTCTTAAAAACTTTATATTAATTGTTGCACTCATTGGGGTAATTTCGTCTATAAGAATTGGTAAAAAAGTCCATATTGGAGGATCGGGTTGCATGCCGCAACAGACTTATTAAAAGTCCATATTGGAGGATCTGGTTGCACGCCGCAACAGACTTGATTAAAATGAATATATTGGAGGAGCGGGTTGCACGCCGCAACAGAATTGAATATGAATATATTGTGAGAGCGGGTTGCACGCTGCAACGAAAATTGATGGAAATGATAATTGGTTATGATTGCTGGGTTGGCTTCAATTATTATAAATGTGTTACCTGATTTATTTCTATTTTTTGTTGTTGTTACTAATATTGCGTACAGGTTAATGTAAGTGACTCGCCTTAGCCTCGTCACTACTTCGTCAAGGTTAGGCTCAACACTTACCAGTACATGGGGTCGGTTGTACTGATACTACACTATGTACTTCTTGTGCAGATTTCGGAGTTGGTCCCAGCAGCGTACCGTAGACTTACTCGGATTTCAGCTACTAAAGGAGACTTGAGGTATAACTGCACGGCGTCCGTAGTTTTTGAAGTCCCCATCTACTTTACTTTAGCTGTGTGTTTATTTTCAGACAACTTTATTTTATTCAGACCCTTATTTTTATTATTCTAGAAGCTCGTGCACTTGTGACACCAATTCTGGGATGGTATTTAGACACCGTTATTTTTATGGATTATTCACTATATTTTAGACTTTACTTCCGCATTTTTTTCTTTGATTATTAATAAATTAAAAAAATTGTTTTAAAAATGGATAATATTATTCTAACGTTGGCTTGCCTAGCAAGTGAAATGTTAGGCGCCATCACAGCCCAAAGGCGGGAATTTCGGGTCGTGACAGTTGGTATCAGAGCACTAAGTTACATAGGTCTCACGAGTCACGAGCAAGCTTTGTAGAGTCTGAAGGATCGGTACGGAGACATCTGTACTTATCTCTCAGAGGCTATAAATTTTAGGAATAATATCACTTCTTTCTTATTCTGTCGTGAGAATTTATTCTATCATCGATGATTGTATCATTCTACTTTTATTCTCTCGCAGATGGTGAGAACACGTAATACCTCTACCGATTGACAGGGACCAGAGCCCCCGGTGGCAACTATGGCCAGGGGTAGAGGTCGTGCTAGAGGTCGAGGCAGAGGCAGAGGTAGAGCTCAGTCTAGAGCTCGAGGAGCTACACCTATTATAGAAACTCAGGTGGATCTTTAGGAGGAAGTTCCAGTTCAAAATGTACCAGTTGGACCAGTTCAGGTCCTGGAAGGATTCATAGCCACTCCAGCACTTCAGGATGCTCTAGTCCGTTTGGTGAGTCTTATAGAGGGCGTGACCCATAATGGTACATTTCCAATGGCGCCAGCCATTTCACAGGCTGGGGGAGGAGCACAAACTCCTATCACTCCCGCTCCAGAGCAGATGGCTCCCCAGAATCAGGTTCCAGCAGCCCCGCCAATTGGGGTAGTTTAGCCAGTTGTTGCGGCACAGACCGATGATAGGCTCACCATGTCTTTTGAGGCTTATTGAGACTGGATAAGTTTACTAAGCTCTTTCTAGTTCACTTCAGTGGTACACCTTCTGAGGACCCACAGAATTATCTTGAACGCTGCCATGAGGTGTTGTGGAACATGGGTATAGTTGAGATCAATGGGGTTGATTTTGCTGTATTTCAGATGACGGGTTCCGCCAGGAGGTGGTGGAGGGATTATACATTAACTAGACCAGTTGGATTACCTGCACTTACCTAGGAGCAGTTCTCTCAGCTATTTCTGGAGAAGTTCCTTCCTATCACACTGAGAGAGGACTTCCGCAAGCAATTTGAGTGTCTACAGTAGGGCAGTATGACTGTTACTCAGTACGAGTCCTATTTTGTGGATTTGGCTTGTCATGCTCTCCTTTTACTACCTACTGAGGGATAGAGAGTGAGGAAGTTTATTGAGGGACTCACTCACCCTATCAGGCTTCAGATAGCCAAGGAGACCGGAAGTGAGATTTATTTTCAGGCGGCTGCTAATGTCGTGAGAAGGATCGAGATGGTTCTTGCACAGGAGAGAGGGAAGAGGTCTGATAAGAGGCCTCGTCAGTTCGGTAGTTTCAGTGGTGCCTCGTCTGGAGGAAGGGGTAATTTTGGTAGGGGTCATCCTCCCAGACCATTTCATTCAGCACTTCATGCATCTCACGGTTTTTCAAGGTGTCACGGTCCTATTATGCCTTACTATAGACAACCAACATTTAGTGCACATTCATGTCCTATCAGTGTACCGCCACTCCAAAGTTACTACAACGGTGATCCAGCCCATTCGGGTCAGCTTCAGTTTTAGCAGCCACGACATCAAGATGGGTGTTATGAGTGTAGGAACATTGGTCACATCAGGAGGAATTTCCCTTGATTGGCGAGTAATAGATCTCGGCAGGATTCTCGTGCCATCATACCGGCACCGGTTGCTACACCACCTACTCAGCCAGCTAGAGGTAGGGGTCAGGAAGCTAGAGGTGGAGGTCAGGACATTAGAGGTGGAGGTCAGGCCATTAGAGGTAGAGGTCAGAAAGTTAGAGGTGGAGGCCAGCCAATTAAAGGCCGTCCTAAAGACGCAATTTAGAGTGATGGGGCCCAGCCCAGATTTTATGCTTTTCCAACTAGGCCTGAGGCCGAGTCATCTGATGCTGTGATCACATGTATTATTCCAGTTTTCCATAGAGATGATTCAGTTCTATTTGATTCAGGATCTACTTATTCCTATGTATCCTCCTATTTTGCTTTATATTTGGTTGTGCCTTGTGATTCTCTGAGTGCTTTTGTGTGTGTATCTACACCGGTAGGAGACTCTGTTGTAGTAGATCATGTCTATCGTTCGTGTGTGATTACTATTTGTAGTCTTGAGACTAGTGTGGATCTTATACTTCTTGATATGGTAGATTTTGATGTCATTTTGGGTATGGATTGGTTGTCCCCTTATCATGCTATATTGTATTGTCATGCTAAGACATTGACCTTAGCCATGCCAGGGTTACCTCGGTTAGAGTGGAAAGGAACTCTTGGTCATTCTGCCAACAGGGTTATTTCTTATATGAAAGATCGGCGTATGGTAGAGAAAGGGTGTCTAGCCTATTTGGCTTATATTCGCGATCCCAATGCGGATGTTCCTTCTATGGACTCAGTACCAGTTGTTCGTGAATTTCCAGAAGTATTTCCTACAGATTTGCCAGGGATGCCACCCGACAGTGATATTGACTTCTGTATTGATTTGGCTCCGGGCACTCAAGCCTATTTCTATTCCACCATACCGTATGGCCTCGCCCGAGTTGAAAGAATTGAAGGAGCAGTTACAAGACTTGCTTGATCAGGGATTCATTAGACCCAGTATCTCGCCCTAGGGTGCACCAGTATTATTTATAAAGAAGAAAGATGGTTCAATGCGAATATGTATAGATTATCGGCAGTTGAACAAGGCTACTATCAAGAACAAGTATCCACTGCCAAGAATTGATGACCCATTTGATCAGCTTCAGGGTTCCAAGGTATTTTCAAAGATTGATTTGAGGTCTGGTTACTATCAATTGAAGATTAGGGCATCTGATGTCCCTAAAATAGCTTTTCGGACTCGGTATGGGCATTACAAATTCCTAGTGATGTCATTTGGGTTGATAAATGCCCCAGCAGCATTTATGGATTTGATGAATTGGGTGTTTAAGCCCTATTTGGATTCTTTTGTGGTTGTATTCATTGATGATATCTTGATTTACTCCAATAGTCGAGAGGAGTATAGGCAGCATCTTCGGAGTGTGCTTCAGACTTGAAGAATAATCAGTTATATGCCAAATTTTCAAAATGTGAGTTTTGATTAGACTCAGTTGCCTTTTTGGGGCATGTTGTATCGGCAGAAGGCATAAAGGTAGATCCTAAGAAGATAGAGGCTGTTCAGAATTGGCCTAGACCTACTTCAGTTACAGAGATCCGGAGTTTCCTGGGTTTGGCAGGTTATTATCGTCGGTTCATGGAAGGATTTTCATCTATAACAAGCACATTGACCAGACTGACCCAGAAAGGTGTCCCATTCAGATGGTCAGACGGGTGTGATTTAAGCTTTCAGAAGCTCAAGACTGCTTTGACTACGATGCCAGTGTTGGTATTACCCACAGGTTCAGGATCGTATACGGTATATTGTGATGCATCTCATATTGTGCTTGGTGCAGTATTAATGCAAGATGGCAGGGTGATTGCATATGCGTTGCGGCAGTTGAAAGTTCACGAGAAGAATTATCCTGTCATGACTTAGAACTGGCGGCCAATGTTCATGCGCTGAAGATTTGGAGGAATTAACTCTACGGTGTCTCGTGTGAGGTATTTACTGATCATCGTAGCCTTCAGTATCTGTTCAAACAAAAAGATCTTAATTTGAGGCAGAGAAGATGGTTGGAGTTATTGAAAGATTATTATATCACCATTTTGTATCACCCCGAAAAGTCCAATGTAGTGGCTGATGCTTTGGGTAGAAAGGTTGTGAGTATGGGAAGTCTTGCATATATTCCGGTTGGTGAGAGGCCATTAGCTGCAGATGTTCAGACTTTGGCTAATCAGTTCATGAGGTTAGATGTTCTAGAACCCATTCGGGTTCTATCTTGTACAGTCGCTCGGTCTTCTTTATATGAGCGCATCAGAGAGAGGCAGTATGATGATCCTTATTTACTTGTCCTTAAGGACACGGTGCGGAACGGTGATGCCGAACAGGTTGCTATGGGGGAAGATGGAGTTCTACGAATGTAGGGTCGTATTTGTGTGCCTAATATGGATAGGATTCGTGAATTAATTCTTGAAGAGGCACACAGTTCCAGGTATTCTATTCACCCAGGTACCGCCAAATGTATCAAGATTTGCGGCAACATTATTGGTGGAGGAGAATGAAAAAGGATATAGTTGCATATGTAGCTCGGTGTCTGAATTGTCAGCAAGTTAAGTACGAGCATCAAAGACCTGGTGGTTTGCTTCAGAAGTTTGAAATTCCTGAGCGGAAGTGGGAGCGTATCACTATGGATTTTGTTATTGGACTCCCACGGACACAGAGAAAATTTGACGCAGTTTGGGTCATTATGGACAGGTTGACTAAGTCAGCACATTTCATTCCAGTGGCAGTTACCTATTCTTCAGAGAGGTTAGCGGAAATTTACATTCGTGAGATTGTCTGCCTACACGGTGTGACAATGTCTATTATTTCAGAGCGAGGTACGCAATTTACCTAACACTTCTGGAGGGTTGTACAGCGTGAATTAGGCATGCGGGTTGAGTTGAGTATAACATTTCATCCACAGACATACGGACAGTCAGAGCGCACTATTCAGATTTGGAAGATATGCTTCGTTCTTGTGTTATAGACTTTGGAGTTTCTTGGGATCAGTTCTTGCCACTTGCGAAGTTTGCTTATAATAATAGCTACCAGTCGAGCATTCATATGGCTCCATATGAGGCATTATACGGGAGGCGATGCCATTCGCCCGTTGGCTGGTTTGAACCGGGAAAGGCTCGGTTGTTGGGTACCGATTTGGTACAGGATGTGATGTTGGGCATATTTCGATATGTGTTGATGTTACTTTACCCATGTTTTAACCACTTTTTGGTGCTATTTGATCCTTAAAATGCCCAACATGGTTTAATTATTGGTTTTATGACTAATTGAGTTATGTGTGATGATTTAGGGTGTTTGGAGTACAAAAATATGAAGAAAAGGTGCTCTAGGTAGAGGAAGAGGGGTTGGATGCGTCGCATCCAATCTAGAGAAAAAAATCAGATTTCGTACACCCTTAGCAGTGAAGTCGGCCCATAGCATCCGCACCTGGGCAAAGCTGAGATGGAGGAACAAAGGGTGGATGCGACGCATCCACCCTAGCATGCGTAGTTGAGAAGTGGATGACGAGGTGGATGCGACGCATCCACCCCAGCATCAATCCCTGAAGCTGAGTCGGATTAGGAATAGGAGAACTTTGGCCCACGACTTTTGTACGCAATATATAAGCCAAAAACTCCTATTTTAGGTCATCTAACATATTGGGAAGGGGGAAAAAGCCATGATAAAGTTGGGGAACCACAGAATTCATCTTGAGTTCTTATTTTTCCTTCTTTTATTTATTATTATGCACTCTTGTGAATTATTTGATGATTGCATGAACATGAGTGGCTAAGAACCCTATTATTCTAGGGTCATGGGCGATACATGAATGTTGATGTTTGAAGTTTAATTTGACAAAGTTGATTTTATCATATTGGGTTGTTTATTTAATTTTGTTTTTAATTAATTTCTTGAGTAGCTAACAGTGAATTACTATCTACGAATCTAGAGTTGAACTCGAAAGTGAGAATTCTAGATTGCATATAGAATTAAATAGAGCAAGTTCTTGAACCCGGACATCGGGGAACGGATTTGCAATTAGGATAGAAATATACCTAATTGTCTTGCTCGGTTGAAATACAGGAAGTGTAAATGCATTCTTGTTAATCTTAATTCCATAGACATATAGGCATTAAGTTAGCTTGAATAGGCGAGTAAGGACTCGACAGATTTGTATGAGTAATATCAATCCTGCCAATCAACAATCCAGATAAATCAATTAGTTATTTTAAGCTAAGAATGCAACCTGATTGTTAGATAACCTATGACCCTGGAATATTATCTCCTATTGATTGTTATTCGAAATCATTTAAGTGTTGTGGTTGATCTTTAGTATTTCATTACTTGATAGTTTTTAGGTAGTAAATTAGAAAATTATCTATTTTTGAGAAATTGCTCGAATCGATAAGTTATTTGAGTTTGAGTTAGTCAAAAGTTAATCATAAGTCTTCGTGGGAACGATACTCTATTCATTACTATATTACTTGACGACCACGTATACTTGCGTGAGTGTGTTTGGTCGCAACAAGTTTTTGGCGCCGTTGCCGGGGACCTAGAAATTAGCTACTTGACTAAGTTAAGCTTTTATTACTTATTTGTTCAAGTTTTAATTTTCAGTTTGCCTTGTTTGTGTTAACGCAGGATCTTCTCTTGAATGCGGAGGAGTAGAAGTGCAAACAACCTCCTTTCTTTTGATCCAGAAATTGAACGAACACTTCATAGAGTGAGGAGGGAAGTCAAAGCTAGAACGAGAATAGAAAGAGAGTTGGACATCGTAGTTCAACCACAGCCAATAGAGATGGCAGGTAATGAGGAGCGTCCGGTGATAGAAGCCGCAAGGCCCAATCTTGCTAATATAACTCAGGCTATCGTGAAGCCTGATATCATGGGGAATTTTGAACTCAAACAGTACATGGTACAGCTGATTCAGTCCACAGGGCAATATGTGGGTCTATCTCATGAAGACCCGCAGAGGCACATTCAGAACTTCTTGGAAATTACGGACACTTATAATTATCCGAACGTTTCCAAGGACTATGTCAGGCTGACACTATTTCCCTTTTCATTGTTAGGGGAAGCTAAGGAATGGTTGCAAAAGGAGCCCGCGAACTCAATCCACACTTGGGATGATTTAGCAAGAAAATTCCTAATCAAGTTTTCCCCCACTAAGAAGACAAAATCGCTGAGGAGCCAAATTCTTGGGTTCCAACAACGGGATGGCGAGACACTTCGTCAAGCTTGGGAAAGATACAAGAAGCTACTCAGAGACTGCCCACATCATTGTCAGACTGATGAGGTATTGGGTCACACTTTTGTTGATGGGCTAGACGAGGCATCAAAGATGAATCTTGATTCAGCTTGTGGGGGTAGTTGCATGGCAAGGCCGTATAGTGAAATACAACTCTTGCTAAATAACTTCACTGCTAATGATCATAATTGGCAAGGAGATAGGGACACAAGAAGAGCAATTAAACAGAAGGCAGCTGGGGTGATTGAGCTTGATGACTTCTCAGCCATAGGAGCAGATATTGCAAAGCTGGCAAATCAGATGAACAGAATGACAATTCAATAAACACAACAGATGCAACATGTACAACAGATGTCTATTTGCTGCGAACTATGTAGTGACAGTCATATGAGTGACATGTGCCCCACGAATCCTGAATCTATATACTATGTGGGGCAACAAAACAGAGGTCCGATAAATCAGCATGCACAATATGGGAACACTTACAATCCAAATTGGAGGAATCATCCTAACTTCTCATGGGGCAAAAATCAACAGAATCAGAATTAGTATAGGCCTCAAGGAAATTTCAATTAGCCTCAGAAGCCACCCCAACAAATAGAAGAGAGTACGAATGACTTGCTAAAAAAGTTGTTACTTGACAATCAACAGCTCAGGACCGATTTCAGAAATCTTGAGAGGCAAATGGGGTAGTTAGCAGCAAATCAAAATACTATACCTACAGGCTCTCTTCCCAGTGATACAGAGAAGAACCCTCAAGTTAATGCAGTTACACTCAAAAACAGGAGGGAACTAGAGGAAGTGCCAAAGAAGAGAAAGGACAAACCTATACCTGAGGGGGAGCTGACCCCTAAGGCAATACACGAGTCAAAGAAAAATGATACAAGTTCAGAGCGAGTGGAGGCTGCAAGGCCACCACCACCTTTCCCCCCAGAGATTGCAGAAAAAGAATGACGATCGCATGTTCAACAAATTTCTCTCTATGTTGAGTCAGGTTCAATTAAATATTCCATTGGTGGATGTACTTCATGAAATTCCAAAGTATGCTAAGTACATAAAAGATATGGTGGCTCACAAGAGAAAATTGACTGAGTTTGAGACAGTTGCACTTACTGAGGAGTGCACTTCAAGGGTCCAAAACAAGCTTCCTCAAAAGCTTAAGGATCCTGGCAGCTTCACCATTCCAGTGCAAATCGGTAATATTGATGGGGGTCGTGCTCTTTGTGATTTGGGGGCGAGCATAAATCTGATGCCATTGTCCTTGTTTAAGCAATTGGGTCTGGGAGCTCTAAGACCAACCACTGTGATGTTGCAATTAGCTGATAGGTCCATAGCCTACCCTGAAGGAGTGATTGAAGATGTGCTGCTGCAAATTAGGAAATTTATCTTCCCAGCTGACTTCATTATTCTAGATTTTGAGGCTGATGAACAAGTTCCAATCATATTGGGACGACCTCTCTTGGCTACTGGTGATGTAATAATTAAAGTGAGAGAAGGGAAAATGATTATGAGGGTGGACAACGAGGAAGAAGTCTTTAATGTCTACAAAGAAATCCAACTTCTCCGCCACTATGAGGAGCTCTCTATGATATCTGTTGTGGAGGTGGATGAGCAACTTCTTGACACGAGTGTATATCTAGATGACTCTCTAGAAAAATCACTCATGTTGTTTGATAGCTTGATGATTGATGATGAGGTTGAGGAGATGATGCATATTCTAGATGCATCATGTGCTTACATGCAAGGAATACACCCATTTGAGCCCCTGAATAGGCCAAGTGGTCCCCCCTCCAAAGCCGTCAATTGAAGAAGCTCCAAAATTGGAGCTTAAACCCCTACCCCCTCACCTTCAATATGCTTATTTGGGTAGTTGTAACACTTTACATGTTATTGTTTCTTCTCACTTGTCTAAATTGCAGGAAGAAAAGCTATTGAGGGTGCTACGTGAGCACAAGCGAGCAATTGGGTGGACAATGTCTGACACTAAAGGCATTAGTCCAGCTTTCTGCATGCATAAAATCCTCATGGAGGATGGACACAAGCCAAGTGTAGAGCAACAATGCCGACTAAATCCAATCATGAAAGAGGTGGTAAGAAAACAAGTGATTAAGTGGCTTGATGCAGGTATTGTATTTCCAATCTCAGATAGCAAATGGGTAAGCCCCGTTCAATGTGTGCCGAAAAAAGGGGGGATGACTGTAGTAGTAGTTAATGAAAATAATGACTCAATTCCTACAAGAACTGTCACTGGATGGAGAATTTGCATAAATTATAGAAAACTGAACAATACCACTCGGAAAGACCATTTTCCCCTCCCCTTTATTGACCAAATGCTTGGTAGGTTAGCTAGCCAGGAATACTACTGTTTCCTGGACGGTTATTCAGGGTATAATCAGATTGCTATACCCCAGAGGACTAAGAGAAAATGACTTTTACGTGTCCTTATGGCACGTATGCGTTCAAAAGAATGCCCTTTGGTCTTTGTAATGCACCTGCGACTTTTTAAAGTTGTATGATGGCTATTTTTACTGACATGGTTGAAAGATTTGTAGAAGTGTTCATGGATGATTTTTCTGTGTTTGGATGTTCTTTTGATAATTGTTTAATAAACCTTGATAAAGTGCTTGCTAGGTGTGAAGAGACGAACTTGGTGCTAAACTGGGAAAAATGCCATTTCATGCTACGTGAAGGTATAGTTTTGGGGCATAAGGTGTCCAAAAGTGGTTTGCAGGTGCACAAAGCGAAGGTGGAGGCGATTGAAAAATTGCCCCCACTGACATCCGTCAAAGGCATTCGCAGTTTCTTGGGCCATGCAGGTTTTTATCGTCATTTCATTAAAGAATTTTCGAAAATTTCTTCTCCTTTGTGCAGGCTTCTTGAGAAAGATATACCCTTCAAGTTTGATGATGCTTGTCTGAGAGTATTTGAGGAGCTGAAGGGAAGGTTGGTGACTGCACTAATTATCATTGGCCCAGATTGGGCGCAATCATTTGAGTTGATATGCGATGCAAGTGACATAGCAATCGGAGCTGTTTTGGGGCAAAGGAGGGATAAAATATTTCACTCCATTTATTATGCGAGCAAAACTATGAATCCAGCTCAGATGAATTACACAGTTACTGAAAAGGAGTTGCTTGTAGTGTTTTGGGCGTTTGACATGTTCAGATCCTATCTAGTAGGAACCAAAGTCATCGTTTACACAGATCATTCAGCTATCAGATACTTGTTTAAAAAGAAAGACGCCAAGCCGAGGCTGATTCGTTGGGTCCTCCTCTTGCAAGAATTTGACTTAGAGATCCGAGATCGAAAAGGGACAGAAAATCAAGTGGCTGATCACTTGTCCAGATTAGAAAGTCGGAACCATGTAGCTGAAGGAGGGTCAATCAAAGAAACATTTCCTGATGAGCAGTTATTAGCAGTCACCTCAGGTGAAGCCCCATGGTATGCAGATTATGTGAATTTTATTGCAAGTGGGGTGACGCCACTAGAATTGACACCTGACAATAGAAGAAGATTTTTACATGATGTGAGGCTCTACATGTGGGATAAGCCATTCTTATATAGGCAGTGCGCAGATCAGTTGGTGCGAAGGTGTGTTCCTGAGGAAGAGATGAATGCTATACTGCATGACTGTCATGCTTCGCCATATGGAGGTCATCACGGCGGGGATAGAACTGCCCAAAAAGTGCTACAATCAGGTTTCTATTGGCCAAAATTGTTTAAGGATGCACATGCCTTTGTTAAAAATTGTGACATATGCCAAAGAACCTGAACTATCACAAGGAAGCACGAGATGCACTTGCAAAATATTCTGGTAGTAGAGCTTTTTGATGTTTGGGGGATTAATTTCATGGGACCGTTCCCATATTCTAATGGGCACAGGTACATCTTGGTGGCGGTCGACTATGTTTCTAAGTGGGTGGAGGCCATTACTCTTCCTACTAATGATGCAAAGGTAGTGGTAAGCTTTGTAAAGAAGCAGATCTTCACACGTTTTGGGACTCCAAGAGTGTTGATAAGCGATGGGGGAACTCACTTTTGTAAAAAATTGCTGAATAATATTCTTGCAAAGTATGGAGTTAAGCATAAGGTTTCCACTGCCTATCATCCCCAAACGAGTGGTCAAGTAGAAGTTTCCAACAGAGAGGTAAAGCAGATTTTGGAGAAAACAGTAAGTGGGAATAGAAAGGACTGGGCCGGAAAGCTGGATGATGCATTATGGGCATATCGCACTGCATACAAGACCCCCATAGGTACTTCTCTGTACATGTTGGTTTATGGGAAGGCGTGCCACTTGCCCGTTGAGCTTGAACACAAAGCCTATTGGGCGATTAAAAAGCTAAATATGGAGATGGACTTGGCCGGTGAGAAGAGATTGCTACAACTCAATGAGCTTGATGAATTTTGATTGCATGCGTATGAAAATGCCAAATTGTATAAAGAAAAGACAAAGAGGTGGCATGATAAACACATCCAACATCGTGAGTTTGAGCCAGATCAAGAAGTTCTCTTGTTTAATTCGAGGCTAAAGCTTTTTCTCGGAAAGCTTAAATCTCGATGGTCGGGTCCGTTTGAAGTGGTTAGTGTGAAACCTCATGGGGCGGTGGAATTACGTAATACGAGTTCCAATGCGACATTCTTGGTAAATGGCTAGAGAGTAAAACACTATTGGGGTGGTGACATTGCACGTCACAAGACCTCGATGGATTTGGTGGAGGCATGAAGAACGTATTGCATCGTGCCGCGACGTTAAATCAGGCGCTTGTTGGGAGGCAACCCAGCTTTACTGCTTTTTTTTTATTTTTGTTTACTTTTTATTTTATTTTATTTTTATTATTTTGTAGTATTTATTTTTATTTTGTAGGATTATGAGCATAGGAAGCAAAGCCATTAGAAGAGTGCAAAAGCGAGCTAGATGGTGAGGACTAAGTGTGGGGTGCCCACACAAAGGACGATGCCTGGGGGAAGTCTGAGTACCTCGTGAGCCTCTATTGCTTCGGCCTTTGGCCTACCAGGGAGTCTCGTTTACGCTCTTATTATTTATAGTGTGCATTGAGGACATTGCAAAATTTTAAGTTTGGGGTGAGGAGATCGTTTGGATGAGTTTCTGTGCTATTTTAGCTTAGTTGTAGTACTCATTCTTAAGTGTAATAGCTTTTGTGGAAAAAAAACGAAAAAGTAGAAAAATTGGACTTTTCCCGACGATTGATCTCCTAGACAGTTTTCTTGAGGGATTAAAGTCTAAACAAAAAATCTAAAAATATGTCTTTTAGCTTTCTTTAGGTATTAATAATCCCCTGTGGTTTTACTTTATGCCTCGGTTCTTTTCCATGGGATGTAGTTTGAACCGGGTAGTTTTTATTCTTTTCGAGTAGATTAGGAATTTAGGAAATAAAAGGAGGAAGAATGATGAACCTAAGCGCCCTTGACTTGTTTCATAGTAAGCATATTTATGCTTTGGCATGTGTAGTGTCTCCCCTATATTTTGATATTAATGATGATGCCTTGTTAAATTGGATAGCATGCTTTGTGGCGCCTATGTCTCGTTTACATGACTTATGTTCACCTTGTGCTTAATGCTTAATATCTCGTTGCTCCGTGAATACTTACATTGTTTGAGAGTCGGAATGTGATCATCCTTAGTGAGTCATGTGCCATGTGTGGTGAGGTTTTTGTGTAGTCCATGAATTGTACTTGTGTCTAGAACTTGCCCGGTATGTGAGTTGAAGCGAAATTTGAGGTGATGCTCGGTTTGAAAAATGATTTTAGGCTTTCTTTGATCTTTTTGAGCTTATTGCTTATCATAAATAAAATTTATCCCTAGTTAACCATTTTGAGCCTATTGACTTTTATTTGGTACCCACATTACAAGCCTATACCTTTTTTATTCTTAATTGACATTG
The DNA here is from genome assembly GCF_000715075.1 of Nicotiana tabacum. Classification (NCBI taxonomy): domain Eukaryota; kingdom Viridiplantae; phylum Streptophyta; class Magnoliopsida; order Solanales; family Solanaceae; genus Nicotiana; species Nicotiana tabacum. The sequence goes on along the minus strand of NC_134094.1, from coordinate 12,239,689 downwards.
TTTTGATCATTTTACCTCTTAAAGCACTTTAATTGTTAGATGAGCGCTAAAAGAAGTAAGAAGGGACTAAGTGTGGGGTGACTTTTGAGGGGAACCAATGAAAGGAAGAAGGTGCACTTGTTTTGTAAAATACTACACCACTAGCGAAAATTGAAAAAATAAAAAAAAAGAAAAAAAATGGGAAAAATAGAAATGAATAAATTGTTGTCTTGTTCTTGCTAGTGGGTATGAACTAAAGTAGTGCTTAAATAAAAAGGGAATGTTTTGGGGGTGATATTGTTTGTGAAATTGAAGTGGTGTTGAAGAAAATACGCTTAAAGTAATTTTGTGATATATTAAAGTGCTTAGGAGGGTGAGTCACTATTCCTTAAATATATCCTACCCGTCCCTTAGCCCACATTACAACCAAAAAAAAGTCCTAATTGATTTTAGATCGAGCGAGCTTACATTAGTAGAGATTTACATTAAGGGTAAGCCTATGGTACCAAGTGCATGCATGTGACTTCTTTGTGAGAGTGAGCAATTTTCTTTGATATATGTGAGTCATTAAAATATATTTGATCATGAGATTAGAATGTGTGGATTGAACTCGCTCTCTTGTTCTTGTTGTGAGGGCACATGGTTTCACGAGAGATAGGTAATGTTATTAGACTTCTCTATGATGTTGGGTGTTCAAGCCATGAGTGCATTGTGACATTGAGTCGGTTTTTGAGGTTAGGATTGTTGTGAGCATGTTGTTTTTTTCGAATATTTTTTAAAGAATGACATAAGTAAAGGGACGTGTATGTGATGCATATTCTAGAGCCTAATTGTTGCAAATAGCCATGGTCATAGGTGTAGTGAGCTTTGAATGATAAGAGCTTAATTTTGTTTCGTCTACTATAGTGATGGTTTGTTCGAGGACGAACAAAGGTTTAAGTGTGGGGTGGTGATGTTGGGCATATTTCGATATGTGTTGATGTTACTTTACCCATATTTTAACCACTTTTTGATGCTATTTGATCTTTAAAATGCCCAACATGGTTTAATTATTGGTTTTATGACTAATTGAGTTGTGTGTGATGAATTAGGGTGTTTGGAGTACAAAAATATGAAGAAAAGGTGCTCTAGGTAGAGGAAGATGGGTTAGATGCGTCGCATCCAATCTAAAGAAAAAATCAGATTTCGTGCACCCTTAGCAGTGAAGTCGGCCCATAGCATCCGCCATAGCATCCGCACCTGGGCAAAGATGAGATGGAGGAACAAAGGGTGGATGCGACGCATCCACCCTAGCATGCGAAGCTGAGAAGTGGAGGACGAGGTGGATACAACGCATCCACCCCAGCATCAATCCCTGAAGCTGAGTCAGATTAGGAATCGGAGAACTTTGTCCCACGACTTTTGTACGCAATATATAAGCCAAAAATGCCTCTTTTAGGTCATCTAACATATTGGGAAGGGGGAAAATCCATGACAAAGCTGGGGAACCACGGAATTCATCTTGAGTTCTTATTTTTCCTTCTTTTATTGATTATTATGCACTCTTGTGAATTATTTGATGATTGCATGAACATGAGTGGCTAAGAACCCTATTATTCTAGGGTCATGGGCGATACATGAATGTTGATGTTTGAAGTTTAATTTGACAAGGTTGATTTTATCATATTGGGTTGTTTATTTAATTCTGTTTTTAATTAATTTCTTGAGTAGCTAACAGTGAATTACTATCTACGAATCTAGAGTTGAACTCGAAAGTGAGAATTCTAGATTGCATATAGAATTAAATAGAGCAAGTTCTTGAACCCGGACATCAGGGAACAGATTCGCAATTAGGATAGAAATATACCTAATTGTCTTGCTCGGTTGAAATACAGGAAGTGTAAATGCATTCTTGTTAATCTTAATTCCATAGACATATAGGCATTAAGTTAATTTGAATAGGTGAGTAAGAACTACAATAGGGGAAAAGATCGTACAGTTCCCTACCGAGACAAACTCTCAACGGATCCTCCGCACGCGGGGAGTTCCCGGCTTTAAAGAATCAAGTTCAAGTACCGAGAAGATTGATTTGAAGGTCGACAGATTTGTATGAGTAATATTAACCCTGTCAATCAACAATCCAGATAAATCAATTAGTTATTTTAAGCTATGAATGCAACATGATTGTTAGATAACCTGTGACCCTAGATTATTATCTCTTATTGATTGTTATTCGAAATCATTTAAGTGTTGTGGTTGATCTTTAGTATTTCATTACTTGATAGTTTTTAGGTAGTAAATTAGAAAATTATCTATTTTGTGAGAAATCGCTCGAATCGATAAGTTATTTGAGTTTGAGTTAGTCAAAAGTTAATCATAAGTCTTCGTGGGAATGATACTCTACTCATTACTATATTACTTGACGACCACGTATACTTGCGTGAGTGTGTTTGGTCGCAACAGGATGCTTTGGATAAGGTCAAAGTTATTCAGGATCGACTTCGTGCAGCTCAGTCTAGGCAAAAGAGTTATGCCGACCGTAAAGTTCGTGATATTGCATTCATGGTTGGAGAAATAATATTAATTCGGGTTTCACCTATTAAAGGTGTAATGAGGTTCGGAAAGAATGGCAAGTTGAGCCCTAGGTATATTGGACCCTTTGAAATTCTTGAAAGGGTGGGTGAAGTAGCCTACAGGCTTGCATTACCACCTAGTTTATCATCGGTTCATCCGATGTTCCATGTGTCTATGCTCCGGAAATATCATGGTGATCCATACCATGTGTTAAATTCCAGCTCAGTCCAATTGGACAAAGATTTGACTTACGAGGAGGAGCCGGTGGCTATTCTAGCCCGGCAAGTCCGGCAGTTGAGGTCTAAGAGTTATCCTTCAGTTCGGGTGTAATGAAGAGGTCAGTTGGTAGAGGCATCTACTTGGGAGTCCGAGTCGGACATGCGGAGTAAATATCCACACTTATTCACAGCTCAGGTACTTTTTCTAACTCCGTTCGAGGACGAACGTTTGTTTTAGAGGTGGAGAATGCGATGACCCAAAATATCATCTTTAAATTTAATAAGTAATTCTGAGTTCTAAGATATTGAAAAGTACTATTTATCATTCCTCGACTTGCGTGCGCAGTTCGTACAATTTTTCGGAAAGTTTTTATGTGAAAAATGGATTAAAATGTGAAATAGAGCTTTAAAACTCCATTGAGTTGACTTTGGTCAACATTTTGAGCAAACGGACTCGGATCAGTATTTTGACAATTTCGGTAGGTCCGTATCGTGATTTGGGAATTGGGCGTATGCTCAGAATCGAATTCCGAGGTCCCTAGCCCGAGATATGGAATTTTGATAAAAAATTAAAAGCTTGAAAGCTTAATAATTTTTAAGAATTCATTGATGTTGGATTTACTGACACCGGGTTCGTATTTTTGGTTCCGGAGCCCGGTATAGGTCCACTATAATATTTATGACTTTTCTGCCGAATTCGGTGAGAAACGGAGTTGATTTGACGTGATTCGGACGTCCGGTTGTAAAAATATAAGTTTTAAAGTTTTGTTAAAAATTCCATTCGATTTGGTGTTCAATTCGTGGTTCTAGGTGTTATTTTGGCGATTTGATCGCGAGAACAAGTCCGTACAATGTTTTAGGACTTGGATGCATGTTTCGTTTGGAGCCGTGAGGGCTCGGGTGGTTAACGGATCATTTTTGGACATGGAAAAATTGCAGAAATCTGCTTCTGGTATCCTTCTTCGCGTTTGCGAGAGGGGTCTCGCATTCGCGAAAAAGAAACTGGAGACAGACGAAATTGTGATTCACGGTCGCGACAGAGGGAACGCGTTCGCGAAGGGTCTAGGTGCAAAGTTTCGCGCTCGCAATCGAAGCCTCGCATTTGCGAAAGGGAAGAGGCTGGCCAGGAAAATTTTCCTTCGTGTTCGCGAAGGGCATCTCGCGTTCGCGAAGGCCAAGCGAGGCAAGCATCGCGTTCGCGAGGTAGCCCTCGCATTTGCGAAGAATAAAATTGGACAGCACAAATTTGTGCTTCGCGAGTGCGAGGCACTGACCGCGTTCGCGAAGGAAAAAAATCCCAGAAACAGAACTTAAGTTATGGAAAATGGGATTCGTCCCATTTTAACCCTTTTCCATTTTTGAGCTCGGGTAGGCCGATTCTTGGGCGATTTTCACGAAAAAATATTAGGGTAAGTGTTCCTTATCTTATATTGATTATATTTCATGATTCCATACCTGTTTATATCATGAATCCGTGAAATGTTGGGAGAAAAATCAGATTTTTATAAAATCTTCAAAAAACAAAAATTTAAGATTTGAAGGTCCATTTGACATCGGAATTGGATAATTTTTATATGGTTGGACTCGTCTCGGAATAGGTATTCGGATTTCTTAAGTTTTTCCGAGATTTGAGACGTGGATCCCACTGTCGAATATTTAAATTAATTTTGGATTTTTATTTGAAAAATTAGTAAATTCATATGGAACTAATTCCTATGATTCGTATTGAGTATATCAAATTGTTTGTGAATAGATTTGAAGCTTTTGGAGACAAATTTAAGAGGAAAAGTTGTGGTCGAGTAATTGATTGGAATTTGCAAAGCGAGGTAAGTATTGTGGTTAACCTTGACTTGAGGGAATAGAACCCTTAAACTATTTGTTACGTGAAATGCATGTGAACGACGTATAGGCGAGGTGACGAGTGTCTATACATCGTCAAATTAATTGTTTGCATATTTACTTGAAAAATCATAAGTTGTTTTAATCATGAATTTATTATTATAAAAATTATTTCTTTCCTATTCTTTGACAAATATTAATTCTTGAATTCCTGCAATAATTGTTACATGCTATTTGATTTATGTGTGTTAATTGCTACTTGACATTTAGCATATTTAACATTAAACTGCCTATTTTCTCCCTAATTTCCTATATAAATTGCTATTTGTCATTGTTTGTTTTATAATTAAATCATAATTATTGTATGCTTGTTGTCTTAAAAACTTTTATATTAATTGTTACACTCATTGGGGTAATTTCTTCTATAAGAATTGGTAAATGAATAAATTGAAGGATCGGGTTACACGCCGCAACAGACTTATTAAAAGTCCATATTGGAGGATCGGGCTGCACGCCGCAACAGACTTATTAAAAGTCTATATTGGAGGATCGGGTTGCACGCCGCAACAGACTTGATTAAAATGAATATATTAGAGGAGCGGGTTGCACGCCGCAACAGAATTGAATATGAATATATTGTGAGAGCGGGTTGCACGCTGCAACGGAAATTGATGGAAATGATAATTGGTTATGACTGCAGGGCTGGCTTCAATTATTATAAATGAGTTATCTGATTTATTTTTATTATTTGTTGTTGTTACTAATATTGCGTACAGGTTAATGTAAGTGACCTGCCTTAGCCTCGTCACTATTTCATCGAGGTTAGGCTCAGCATTTACCAGTACATGGGGTCGGTTGTACTGATACTACATTTTGCACTTCTTGTGCAGATTTCGGAGTTGGTCCCAGCGGCGTACCATAGACTTGTTCGGATTTCAACTACTAAAGGAGACTTGAGGTATAACTGCATGGCGTCCGCAGTTTCTGAAGTCCCTGTCTACTTTACTTTAGCTGTGTGTTTATTTTCAGACAACTTTATTTTATTCAGACCATTATTTGTATTATTCTAGAAGCTCGTGCACTTATGACACTAATTATGGGATGGTATTTATACATCGTTATTTTTATGGATTATTCACTATATTTTAGACTTTACTTCCGCATTTGTTTCTTTGATTATTAATAAATAAAAAAATTATTTTAAAAATGGATAATATTATTCTAACGTTGGCTTTCCTAGCAAGTAAAATGTTAGGCGCCATCACGGTCCGAAGATGGGAATTTCGGGTCGTGACGTAGAGCTCTTCTCTTCCCCGAAAAAATAATCGAATGTTCATTAGGCATGAGTAGCCCCTTACTTGATGTCCCTATAGCCGGTGAATTCTTTGAATCATAGGAATGACAAAATCAGTAGACACCGGGCTTGGCACATCTCACCACACGCGTGCTAAAAGCGTAGCGATCTTGAAACTAGAAACTATGGTTTGGAACAAATAAGCGGACAGGCTTGACGAAGTTTAAGAAAAATGTACATCCTAAAAATTACACAAATCACCAAATACTATTAAGCACGAAAGCAGTATATACTAGCTAGTCCGAAACGAAGAATAAACGGACATTTGAGGTATTAGAGGCTTGGAATGTCAATTAGTGGCGCCAAAGACTTTGTCAAGCAGGCATGATTGTCACATCGATCGTTAGCTGAGAAATATTATCTTCAGAACACTCATACTTTAGGGCTAAGAAAGAAGAATACAACATATATATACATCTGCAAGATATGTTGAAAAGAGAAAATTCAATAAATACCTAAGAATAGGAGGGAGAAAATGTTTATAGCTTACAAATTGAGAAGGAATTTGTTTTTTCACACAAAGTTGGAGGGGTAACACGATTTTCACACAACTCAAATTGATGGACTTGACGAGTAATTTGATTCTGCCTTTTAGGGGTGAGAATAGTTCTGGCAAACCTAAAATCCAAACCTAAATTCGATTTTTTTGGATTTTTGGTTTAAATCTTCGAATTACGGATTTAATTTTTAAAATTTTTGGATTTCAGATTGGATGTTGGATTTGGTATTTCGGATTTTTGGATATACTTTATATTTATTCCATTATCCATATGCAATATAATAAGTCCAATGCCATCCCCACCCATTAGATATTATCTCATATATTCAATACTAATTACTAAATTACTATTATAATGCTTTTTATTAGGACAATATGGTCTTACTATTACTCCCTCCGTTCCAGCTTATGTGAACCTATTTTCTTTTTGTTCTGTTCCAAAAAGAATGACCCCTTTCTAATTTTGGAATCAATCTAGCTTAAACTTCCAATTGTACCCTTAATGAGAAGCTTTTATAACCACACAAATACTCCGGGCCTTTTTTGACTTGTTTAGGACTACAAATTCTAAAAATATTTATTTTTTCTTAAACTCCTTGCCCAGTCAAATAGGTTCATATAAATTGAAACGGAGGGAGTACTACTTATTATCACTACTAGAAATTCGACAAAAACTGACCAAGGTCGACCGAGTCGGTTTTTCAAAATATTTTTTTTTAATTTTCTTTTACGAAACCGACCAACTTTGGTCGGTTTTCTTTGGCGCAAAAATACGGGAAACTATTTTTGAATCTCGCGAAATTTATGTTTCAAGAAACCGACCAACTTTGATCGGTTTTTCAATTAAAATAAATAAAAATTAATATTAAAAAAACGACCAAAATTGGTCGGTTAATTCGGCCGGTCATTTAAAAAACCCGACCAACTTTGGTCGGTAATTTTACTTTTTAATAAAACCGACCAACTTTGGTCGGTTATTTTCGTGCGAAAAATACAATTAAAGAGTATAAATCAAATAAAAAACAGTCTTAAAATAAAATGTACCAATGGACTAGTGGTAGAATAGCATGTTGCCATAGTACAGACCCCGGTTCGATTCCCAGATGGTGAATCTTTTTATTACATAATTAAAATACCGACCAACTTTGATCGGAAAAAACCGACCAACTTTGGTCGATTTTTTTTTGCAATATTTTTTTTTTTTTTGAATTTAATTGACCGACCAAAGTTGGTCGGTAATTTCCGACCAACTTTGGTCGGTATGCCTTTCCGACCATAAAAATACCGTCCACACATAAATGGTCGTGTTTTGGTCGATTTTTGGCCATTACCGACCAACGTTGGTCGGTTTTTACTGGATTTCTAGTAGTGTATCGGCCTTATTATACTTGATGATGATTTCATTACGTGAATACTTTATTTAGTTGATTGCGGTTAGAATGAGAAACTTTCTAAGCAATTTAACATGAGGACTTCATTTGAATGTTCATTTTTGTAAGACTCTCAACTTATAGACTTAAAATCTAAAATCCAAAATATCCAAACGACTAATCCGAAATCAAACTTAAATCCGATCCAATTCGAGCTTATTTGGATTGCTATTTTTTCTATCCGAAATCACACTTAAAAAATCTGATCCAATCCGAGCTTATTTGGATTGTCATTTTTCAATCCGAAAATCGAAAATTCAAACTGAAATTTTCATATCCAATCTGAATTGCGAACACCCACCCCTACTGCCTTTGCGGCTTGAAAAGGGATACTTATCCGTGCAGGATTGTGATGTTTTTCTATATTTTGTTGTCATTAGAAATGTTTACTTCCAAAAATTCCTAACATCTTGCTGCCACTTTATGGTTGTTGGTCCTCTTGAGTATTCATAATATTATATTTTATACTTTCACCCACTCAAACAGACCACCAGCTATGAACGCGGAATGCCTTGTGTATCGAGCTGTCCTTTTTATTTTTTTTAAGCTCGCTACCCATCATCAATTTTACCACGATGGTTAACTTTGGCAGCAGCTGTAGTTTGTAATAACTACTGTGATGGGATATAATTTGTGTGTAGAAAGTGCTAGATATAAATTGCTAGAGGAAATGCCACTATATCTAGGTTTGAGCCATTGTGCTAATGCATATGATAAATATGTTACCACCTAGCCTATATCAGAGAATGATCTTTGCTTTTGTAAATCATGTCAATTGCTTTGGATAGCTATTTAGTAATTAAGCCTCCTTTTACTTCCTTAGTTACAACAAGTTTTTAGGAACCAAATCCTAAATTAACTTGGCAAAACCTAATCTTTTGTCGCTTGAAGAAAGAATTTTCATATTTCAAATAAACATTGCGTTTAATTACATACAAAAGAGGCTCTTTCATTTTATTCTTTTGCTACTCTGACTTGGTATATTCTTGTTCCATGACAATATGACATAAAAGAATATAACATAAAACAGAATGTAGTTCCTATTAGCAAAATCTACTTGCAAAAGAGCCTCTCTTTCAAGTGAACAGATTGAATATTCTATAAGAAAAAATACAACATATAAATCTGCAAGATATGTTGAAAAGAGAATGTACTTACTGTTAACTAAAATTACAAGCTGCCTTTTTGTACAGATTGTTCAATACTAATTAAGAAAATATAAACACAAAACTGTTTTTTTTGGGACTTACGTACCCCGGGCTAAGCTCCTATGGGGATCAAGCCCAAACGTAGTTCTTTGCATTAGTATAATTCTTTACATTTGTAAAATTCTAATCAAAACTGATAATCAGCATCCTTCAGCTAGTAGATTTCTTCTTTTGTTGGATCTGCAATTCAACAACTTCATTGGTTTTAGCTTATCCATCTCCGTACTATTGCAGAAATCGTCAATTAAAGGATCACTTTCACCGGCACAAATACCGAATAAACAAAAACGGATTGAGTTCCTTTTTCCTTGTCTGCTCACGAACAACAACATTATCATTAGATGAAAGAAATGGATGCTTTAATAGCATATCAGCAGTCCATCGCGATCTCGGCTCCTTAACAAGACACTTTTTCAGAAAATCTTCAGCCTCTTTTGACAATCTTTTGTTTTGCAAATCCGGTGATCCCATTCCAATTTTGCACAACAGATAAACAACGTCGTTGGCTTCACTGCAATCTCACACTGTCTTCCCTGTAACCATCTCAAAGACAGTGCACCCGAAAGCCCAAATATCGGCTTCAGGTCCGTACTCGTTATCAAGAAATAATTCTGGCGCCATGTACATAGGTGTTCCTTTGAGTCCGTGCTTTCTTTTCTGACTCTTTACTCCTCCAACCTTCTTCGCAAACCCGAAATCATCAATCTTGGCACCTTTTTCCATACCCACAGGAAGAATATTATCTGGTTTAATGTCAAGGTGAACGAAACCTCTTCCATGATTATGACTAAGCCCTAAGAGAAGCGATTTCGCGTGCTGTTTTACCTCAAAATCTTGCAACCCTTTCCTTGAATTTTGACCAATCCGATCAGCTAAACTTCCACCAGACGCGTACTCGAGCAACATGTTGTACAATATCTTCCCATCTTCTTCAGTAACATCAGCTCCGAAACATCGAATAACATGATCACAATCTTGAAACTCGTGTAGCAATTCTCTCTCTTTCTGTAACGACTTTGAACGCGAAAACAAGGCAGATTTTACTGCGATTGTCGACGGAATATCAACGGATGAGTTTGTTGTCGTTGCTGAAGTGACGATACCGAAACTGCCTCTTCCTATAGTTTTGCCTCTCGTCCATATTATTGGATCGCTAATCGCCGCCATTGAATCAATTTTTCTCTTGCTCTCTATAGTAAGTCGATAACCTGTTTTTTGTTTTGTTTTGGTAACTTTCTGATATTGCTTTACTTATAAGTTATATATTAGTATGAAATATGAATTACTTGGTTTTCCTTTTCCCTATTACGTGTTTCTTGAATTACAAGCTAGGTTTTTGTTTTAGGGCCGACAAACTAAAGCTGTAAAGTTTCCAAAATTTGTTTTTTTCCTCTATTGTAATCTGTAACAAATTATTTACCACTTTTCCAAGTAATCTGACTAATAGCTGTTAATTAACAGGTACAAATTTGATGAGAAGTTCAAAACTTCAGTTACTCATTAAGGAAATCACGGCTTTCACAAAGGGCTCACAAGACTATTTATTAATTTTCCAACGTCATTGTTCACTTGTGAGAAATTATATAATAAAATATATCAATGTAAACAGAGGGAAAAAACTTGAACTCCTAGCAAGATAAAGGATGACAGTTCAGTTTCAATTGCTATGGTTAAACATAGAGCAAGTCTTAATCCCAAAGCGACACCAAAAAATTAAAATCGCGACTAAGTTGCGACTCATGAATCAGTTCGGCCACTCATAAATAGTATTTGAAATGCGACTTATAGTTTGCCAAATGCGTCTTGTAAGTCGCAACTGCAATGAAAAATCGCAATTACCAAATCGCAACTGCCAAATGCGCCTTATAAATCGCAATTGTGGATATGCAACTTATGCCCTGTATTATTATTCTATAATTGTATTTTGCATATATCTGGTATTCCTTTAAAAACAACACACCACTAGAATTCTTAATCCAAAACGTACACATTTTGGAAAAACAATCTGAGTACTCTTTCTCACACTTGAGGAAGGTCCTCTTGCATTTTGTACAGCGGTCCATGCTTGTGACGGATATTGCACATGAAATGATTGGACATTCATGTCATAAATTAGGTGATTCGTCACGATTGATATGACAATTAATGTTAATTGTAAAATATATTTAAGTTATAAGAGGAGGAGCATTTTAATCTGCAGCATGGTATTCTGAGGTAGAGAAACTTCTATTCTACTCCAGCTGCATGTATACAGTGAAATATATAATTTTACTTTAAGAAGTGTAATTAAGCTAGTACGTACAAATGAAATATGTTGTGAATACTATATATATGTTGCTTTGCCATTTCGACATGAAACATGTGATGTGAATACCTTTGTTTGCTAGGGAGCCCCAGACAAAGGATAAAAAGAAATTAGAGGTATAGGAGAGCACTCTTTTTGTTTCTCCTCCTATTCAGAAGGGGCTACGTTGACTCTTGCGAAAGCTCTTTTTTCTTTTCTTTTCTTTTTTTAGGATTTTGGTGGCGCCAAAAACTTTATCAAGTATACATCATTGTCATATCGATTGAAAAGCTAATTCCTCATTTTTGCTATGGTTGCTAATTATCGTGGCAACAATTACCTAAATAGCTATAAATTTATTGCTACGGTATAATTTCGTAGCTAATCATAAGTTTTTGCAACGCATTAAAAGTTATTGAAGCAACAGTAATCTTTTAGCCACAATAAATTATTTGAAACAAACTATTGTAGCTAAAATAAATATTTTTGCTTCAAGTTATAAAATATCGTGGCATTAGTTGATTTAAAAGCTACGATTATTTGTCATAAAGACATGATATAGCCACAGATCTTTTGATATGATAAAATTTCTTTGCTAATCATTAGTTTTTGCTACATGCTAAAACTTACTGTACTAAAACTAATTTTTAGTCACAATAAATTATTTAAAATAAATGTTGTATCTGAATAAATAATTCTGCTTTAAGTTCTAAATAAACTATTGCTACATTTGGCTTAACAATTATTTGTCATAAATGATTTAAACCACAGATTTATCACTATGATAAAATTTCGTAGCTATTTATAAGTATTACCAAGAATTGGAACTTACTGTAGCAATAGTAATATTTTACTACTATTAAATTAGTTGAAACACAATCTTGTAGTTAATGGATAATTTTGCTTCACGTTAGAAACAAATTCCAAATAGTTGGCTCAATAGTTACAAATTTTTATCAAGAAAAAAATGAATAGTAACATATTCAAAATATCAATAAACTTTTATAGTTGACTATAATTATATTATCGTACATTTCAGGTTACCATTGTAATAATAATATTTTAACCATAATAAATTAGGTCATAATTTTTTAAAGATGAATATTTTTGCTTCGAGTATGAAAGTCATGACAAGACTTGGTCTAGAAACTTTGTGCTTGTATCTATTTACATTGATCACTAATTGTATTCAATTTGAATATGCATAATTAATGGTCTAATGCTATTTTGATACTTTAATAATTACTATCATAAATCTAATTAGGCACTAATATTTTTTAAAATTAATATAATTGAAATAGGAGAATATAATAAACTAAGAATATCATATAGCACGAAAGAAGCTTTAAAGAAAAAGGTAAATTAGAATACCTTCATTTTATTTAAATAGTTTATTGTTTCTATGTTACTTATTATAAATTAAGTATTTATAATATTATTCATTTTGGTTTTTGGTAGTTGTTTTTATTACTTATATTCATTAGCACTTATATTTTTTGCATTTAATGTATTACATGTCTTATTAAAAATTAAAAGAAAGCAAAAATCTATATAATAACAACAAATAAAGAAACGACAAAGGCCCAAAGCAAAATCCCTTAAACCTAAACTACACTCTGACCTCCTCTCTCTCTCTCTCTCCCGCCGCCACCTCCCCTTCCCCACTTTTCTATTTCATTCTTTAACCACGGCTAAACTAAGAAGACCAAGAATGACAAGGAAGAGCGAGAGAGAACCCAATCGCTTCTTTATTGTCGGACAGAAGAGGTAAGCTCATATCTCTATATTTTAGGGCTTCTAAATATTTTTATACCTACTTCACTTTGATTTTTGGGTATAATTTTGTGGACTATTCCAGCAATTTGATGAATATTGTATCTTATTTTTGATAAGTAGTGATTGAGAATTTGAAGAGAAAAGCAATATTACAAAACTGGGATGAAGATAATTTAAGTTGTTTAAAAAGTGTTCAAGATTTTCTTTTTTACTTCTTTTGTTGCTTTGTATTTTTTCCTTTTGTTATCTGTTAGAAATTCTTATAAAATATTTATCAATACATGTTTTTTATCTGCTTGAAATTCTATCAATATTTTTACTAATTGAACTTACATCTTTGTGTTAAAGTTTCAACTCAGTTATACCTGTTAAACATATACGATGAGTTATTTTTGCTTCGTGGTATTAAAAATATTTTTTTATTGACAGGTAGATTGGTGGAGTTAGAGCAATGACAAGTTAAGACCAAGATAAGGTGTAGTTAAAGACCCGAGGAGGAGTGAAAGAAGAAGACAGTGTCGTAGAAAAATTGTGCATCGTGAATGCTTTGAAATTTACAATTATGTATAACTTGAAACCTATTGTGGAATGTAAATTCGTTTTATTCTTAGCTACGTTATTAAAAGCTTATGTGTAACTTTGAATTTGTTTTGGAATCTGAAATATTTGGAGTTTTAGCTATTATGAAAATTATTCTGACTAATATAGGGAGAAATTCAAAAATAGCTAGATTTACAAGTGGTCATTCAAAAATAGCCATAATTTCAAAAGTAATCGAAATTTAGCCACTTTTCATCTAAAGATAATATACTAGAACTCCAGTATATTTATTCTGGAGTTCCAGTATAATATACTGGACTTCCAGCATAATATACTAGAGTTCCAGTATATTTATACTGGAGTTCTAGTATAATATATTGGAGTTCCAGCATAATATACTGGAGTTCCAGTATAATATACCGATCCAGCATAATATGCTGGAAGTTCATACACAGGTGCTCCAATCTTCAGTATATTATACTGGAACTTTCCGCGTGTTGAAGTTCCAGCATAATATGATGGAAGTTCATACACAGGTACATCGATCATCAGTATATTATGCTGGAACTTTCCGTGTTACAGCACTAGTGACTAATTTTCAATGACTTTGCAAACGCTGGCTATTTTGAATGACCAGTCCAAAAACTGGCTAGCCCGTGCTATTTTTACTAGTAATATACTTACATTGACAAAAGAATAATTAGTTGATAGAATCCATATCTCGACTTTGAGATTGATAATATATCTTTTTGAAAGCTTATAAGTTTTTATGGATAAACCCGCCCAGTGAATTTTGTATCCAGGGCATAAAATAGGCTAAGCAAATGTCTAAAGGTAGTAATCGATATATAAATTAAATTGTCAGTAATTTAAATTGATTGATTAATATCTGAATCTTAACACGAGGAGTTAAATGAGGTTTTATGAAAGAATTTTGAAATTAAACTAAGGAGTACAATTACGAATTTTTAGTGAAATAATTTACAATTTACTACGGTTGAAGTTAATTTCAAATTTTCGAAATTAATTCCATAATAGGGAGCCTTGTTAATTAAATTCTATGGTCCCTACTGTTTTGACCTTGTGCGTGTATATATACATGGGTTTTTCTGCCGTAGGGATGGCCGAATTTATTGGTGCTTTTTTTTCTCAAATTTCGCTCATACTAAATTTATTCTTTCCGGATATTATTTGAGTAATACAGTAGAAGACTACGAGACGTTAGGAGATTGTGATCGTGTTGGTCATGGCATTTTGATTAAGTTGTTCTGGAATTGGAGGCTAACGTAAAAGACATACTTAGTTCACGCTTCAAGAGGTAACTCGTGTAAACTCCATATGTGCTAATTGTTCAATTTACACGTTAATTCGATACTGAAGTGCTTTGCGTTATATCATCCATCAGCTATGCGATTTCTCTAATATTCGTGAATTGTCTTTCGCAGCAGCTGTAGTTTTAACAACTGGTGTGATGAGAGAAGTGCTAGCTATATTTTGGCTTCATGTTCCTATTGCTAGAGGAAATGGCACTATATCTAAGGTTTGAGCCACTGTGCTAATGCAGATGACAAATATGTTACCGTCCAGCCTACATAAGAGAATGACAGCTTTTATAGAGAATGTCAATCTTCTTTTACTTTCTTAGTTACAATAACTCTGTTAGGAACCAATTGCTAAATTAGCATTGCGTTTAATTTTGCATACAAAAGAGGCTTGCTAACAACTGTTGGCTGAACTTCCAATTGTTACGTCTCACAGTCTTCACATGCATGTTTCTTTTATTCAAGATTCATCATATTAAGGTGATAATGCCAGCCCCCTCTCTCTCTCTCACACACACACACCAAAACCAAATCTAAAGGCCAAAGGGCAATAGGTGGACCTGCAGTCCATAGCGATCTCGGCTCCTTAACAAGACACTTTTTCAAAAATTCTTCAGCTTCTTTTGACAAACCTTTGTTCTGCAAATCCGGTGATCCCATTCCAATTTTGCACAATAGATAAACAATGTCGTCAACTTCACTGCAATCCGACATTGTCTTCCCTGTAACTATCTCAAAGCCAGTGCACCCAAAAGCTCAAATATCGGCTTCAGGTCCGTACTCGTTACGAAGAACTGATTATGGTGCCATGTACATAGGTGTTCCCTTGAGTCCGCTCTTTATTTTCTATCTCCTCACTCTAACCTTCTTCGTGAACCCAAAATCAGCAATTTTGGCAACTTCGCGAATGTTATCCGGTTTAATATCAAGGTGAACGAAGCCTCTCCCGTGAATATCACTAAGCCCCAAGAGAATCGATTTTACGTACTGCTTTACCTCAAAATCACACAACCCTTCCCCTGAATTTGATTGTCATTTTGTGTGGAAGAAGCTTGAGATGGTTTGATTTCTCTTCATTTCATCTCCTCTTCATCTCAACTGGCCGATATTTTCACTAAATCCTTGTCTGGTGTTCCACACAATATTGCTGGGAGTTCTCTCACCCCAAAGCTTGAGGGGGTATTAGCATAGATAGCACAGATGGTCCAATTGATAGACGTGCTGAAGTACCAACATAGTAGCAATCCCAATATGTAAAGGCCGACTGTTTATTTGGCTGTATTCTTTTTGTATAAGGACCGGGTATTACACTTGTACAGACACCTTTTTAATAATGAATGAAGCTCATATTTTTTTTCAGATATTTCTCCCTCTTTCGAACATTCTAGGGTTCGTCTAACTGAAATCCTTCAATTTCTCTCTTTTCATTTGCAAATCTCACATGGTATCAGAGCGGACGTTGTTGGTTCACTACAAGAAAATAAGGCTATGACGACATTTTAAAAATGTCGCCATAGATCACATAAATGTCACAAAATGCTTAACTGACATTTATTTTACACTTAAAACAAATGTCGGAAATTTCGATGTCGGGAATTTTTGGACATTTAAATTAGTGTCGTAAAATAATTAGTGACATTTGTTTTACGACATGTTGTCAAATGTCAATAAGATGTACTCTCGACTCATCTTGCTTGCGACATAAAATAGAAATGTCGGAAAATATGTCTCGTCAATAGTTTTTCTGTTTTTGGTTTTTATATTAAAATAATATAATGAATTTTAAAATTCTTCATGATGAAATAATCATTTGATATTTCAGAACACCATACACCACAAAAATGAAACAAATAGCCACTTCTGCATACTCTTTTTGTAAAGAACTATAAACTGTAATTATCAAAATATTGTAAGCAACGTAATAATACATAATTGTTCTCAAACAAATGTAAATTTTTTTATACATCTCTAAAATAAGTTAAGATCGTCTATAGTCTAGAAGAATAATAATCAGCAATAGGGGTCAAGATCTATCTCTAAACGTAGTTTCAAGCATTTTTTATCTTGCTCGTGCCGTGTTGGGAAATATTACTCAAAACCAAATCTTTCATAATAACCGACTTTCCGTCATAACACTGGAACAACATCGAAAGGGGTTCTTGATTGATCGGCTAGCTGGAAGCCTTCCTTGAAACAGATCGTTACCCAAGTTGTGTATCCAATACCACAACCTAGGTCACTGATCTATAAATCCAAACTTGTTGAACCTGTAACTCGTTAAAACATAAACAAACAAAAAGATAAATAATACCCCCCTCTTGAGAAAAAAGATAGCTAACAAGTTGATAACAATCCTAAAATTCAGAATACCTTGTTGATGGCCTTCCCCAATTTCATATTTTCTTGGCTTTTGCAAATGGAAATCTGGATGTTTCTAAGGAATCCCAAATCAATCGTGAGAAAGAGTTGAGGAAAGGTGAGAGGCGGTTAGGGATTTAAAAGAAAAGAATTAGAGTGAGGCCTTTATTAAGAGTTCCTAATTTGTTTTTTAGTAATAGTCTTAAAATTTTCTTAATATCCATCTATCACATTTAAGTGACAAATGCGATAAATTTTTTATTTTTACTTCTAAATGTCACTAAATTGTACTTTATTGTGATTTAAGATCAAAATCAAAATTATTATTTTTGTTATCATTTTTTTTACACTATTCTGTCGTTATTGTTATGTCAATATTTTAAACAAGATTTTTATCGACATTTACTATCACTAATTAAATATAAAAAATGTCTTTTTTTCTTGTACAAAGTACGATTTAACAATTAAAAAATATAGTAAAATTTTCAACATTAGATGTTGTATACGGTCGAAATCGGGCATGTCAGATATCTTAGGCACGAGGAGCTGCCCCGAGGGTAAGCTCGCAATAAATCAGGCTCGAGCTCAATGGCAAAGTACGGATCACGAAGATCGAAGTGCTCGTTGAAGATTGAGACCGAGCATAACCGACTTCGAGTAAGGCATAATAACGGAATGGCGAGATATTAGTAACCGACCGAAGATCTCGAAAGAAATCCCGGGACAGATCAAATCAAGCGGTTATTGACGTCAATCATGGGATTTGTTTTCGTTATTATATTTGTACCTTATTTAGGATTCCTCTACTATATAAAGAGGGACCACATTTATTTGTAAGGGGCATTGATTCACTGATAAAGATATACAAAAATGTTGCTCTCTATTTTACTTACTATCCATTATTGTTCATCATTGTTTATCCTCTATTCTTTACTGTTCTTCTTACCCAACCTCGAGACCATCTCGAATCGAGGTCGAAAGCATTGCTAGAACACTGGTTTGATTTATTTTACTATTCAGATTATCTATTCAATTTCTTGTTTGTCAATTGGTATTGGGTTAAATCATGTATCCTTAAAATCACTAAATAAGTTTAATTGTTAATCGGAGCAGATGGTCGATAGTGAACCGACGAGACTCGGTCTTGTTTAAAAAGTAGCGGAGGAGGATCACGATCCCCCACAACGATGGATGGATTTGCTAGAGGCACACATCATACCTCTTGCAAAAGTCTAGAATGATCAGGTCCATCAGGCCTAGTGTGAAAGAATAAGTGTAAACACTTAAGTACCCCTCCACGTGGGTAGTAACGGCTGCCTCGAGCCCAAAGACTACTACGTTCTTGCTTTTCCAATTGCAGTCCTTACGAACTATGGGAAGAATATCTTCAGTCACGGAACATATATACCTCCAGACTCCTTCACCCTGGTCCTGTTTGCATGAAGGCTTCTCGACTTTAAAGTTATATGCAATTGAGCATCCCCTGGGAATGAATGCTTTCAAGGGAGGCTTGGCAGCCGGTTCGTTAGCAACCACAACAAGGGAAGCCGTATCGAGGGCGACCACTTCAGGGGAAACTGCTTTAGTACCAACGGGCGGTTGAGAAGATGAAGACGCAACTTTTTGAGGAACGACTTTTGATGGTTTGGCCATTGTCATCTGGGGTAGTGTTTGAAAATTTGAAGAAAGAATGCAAAATTTTGGAAAAATGGGTTTTGAAGATGAAGAACACTATATGAAGATTTGAAGAAAATTTGGGAAAAAATCTGGAGATTACTACAGAAATTGAAGAACAAGGATGAAGATATAAAGGTTTGAAGAAGGTTTCATGATGACTGGAAAGCTTGAAGGTAGTAATTTAGTCAAAAAGTAGAAAAAGAACAAAGGAAGGAAGCTTTTATAGGGAAACAGCTCACGCTGCGCATTCAGGGCAACCTGTCGATGAGTGACACGTGTCCGAAATCAGAACGATGCGACTGACGGGACGGTTCGGCTCCCTCGTCGTAACGTACGAAGGAAGGAACTGGAGTCATCTGTCGTTTTTCATCTTTGCGGCAAGCCTACTCTCTAAGAAACAAAGGGACTATCTGTATACGGGTAAAACCAAGTCCAATGAGCACCCGGGTTTCCCTGTGAGGCAAACGGAGCAGGAACGTGACCGTAAGGAATCGGAGTCAGAGCGAGGAGCCCCTTATATCGGTGCTCGAGAAAAACACCTGCCCTCGGGAGCATCGGGACCACGTCCTCCGGGTTCGGTTCGAGCCTCAAGACTTTGGAGAGAAATACCAAACAGCTGCACACGACTAACAAAGGTCCGTGATGTCCATGACCAACTGGATATCACAGAGTGTACCTCGGCCCGTATTGGAAGAAAATCAGTGATTAGCGAAATAGAATATTTTTACCTTTCTTAGAATTGTACTTAGGGTAAAACTCACCTACTATATAAAAGGGAAAGCTTATTATTCATAGAATACATTGTAACATGCATACCAAGGCAATTTACTCCTATTCTCTATGTTTCTAAAATTTATTCAAAGTTCTTATTTTTGTTCATAAGTTCCTCATAAGTGCAAGCTCGGAACCGAAGGCAGGTTCCTCGTTGAGCCATTAACAGAGCTCGGGATAACTCTTATCATTGGTTTGACCATTTATTACGTCTTTCATTTGCTTAATCTAACGTCATTAATCACTTGAATTGAATTAATCCACATATTCTTAAAACCTCATATAAATTCAATTGTTATCCGTTTTTAAGGGTAAACAATATCAATATAAGCGAGCGATAAAACTTGAGCTCCTAAACAGGATAAAGGATAACAGTTAAGCTTCAATTGCTACCGTTAAACATTGAGCAAATCTTAATCCCAAAGCGCATTTAACTGGAAGTAGTGCGATACCAAAAATTAAAATAGCGATTAGGTAATGCGACTCATAAAGCGCAATCAAAAAATGCCACTCATTAATAATCACGATATATCGCAATTCGGGTACTATAAACACAATTTCTAATTGAGACTTATACGTCGCAATCTCCCAATGCGACTTATAGGTCGCAATTGAGAACTGCGACTTATAATCCTAGCGACTTAGGAAGGTATCAACCAACCAACTGTCAGGACATACATTGGACATTCATAAACCTAAGAATTTAGTAACAATAAAAGAAGAAGAAGAAGAAGAAGAAGAAGAAGAAGAAGAAGAAGAAGAAGAAGAAGAAGAAGAAGAAGAAGAAGAAGAAGAAGATGATGATTAATGCAAATCTATAATTTTTTTCAAAAAAAAAAAAGGCAGTCTGGTGCACAAGGTATTCCATGTTCACGCAGGGCTCGGGAAAAGGTCGTACCCAAAGGGATATGATGTAGACAACCTACCCTAATAGACACATTAGTGGTTATTTCCATGGCTCGAACCAATGACTTATAGGTCATACAGATACAACTTTACCTTTGTTCCAAAGCTCCCGTTTTATACTATAAAGTAAAATAAAGAAAACTACAAAATATAAACGAGGAAAATAATTTTATTTGATTGCAAAGACAGTTATATTAGGCTATGCTGCTATCATTATGGTTTATTTCTTCTTTTCTGACCACTTTTGCAAGAGCAAAAGCTTTTGTCAAGTGGGTTCAATTATAATTTTTATATAATATTTACGCTGCTTTAGTCACATTTTATACATATATATATAGTATTATTTTTTTAGAAGCAGGGTCGATTGAACCCGCTTAGCCCCACGTGGGTCGGCCTGGATCCGCCCCAGGTCTTAATCCCAAAGCCACACCAAAAAATTAAAATCGCGAATAAGTAATGCAATTCATGAATAATCATGATACCTATGCATCTATATATCGCAGTTCGGAGACTTATAAATGCAATTGCCAACTGTGACCTATAATTGGTATCGATTGATGCAATTGACAAATACAACTTATACCTCGTAACTGGAGAATGCATTTGACAAATGCGATTTATAAGTTGCAATTCACAAATGCGATTTATAAATCACAATTGTGGCATATGCAACTCATGGCCTGTATTATTGTCGAGCACTTGCGTCTATACGTGCAAAAGAAATATGCTAGGTATACCGTGTTGCTTTGCCATTTTGACATAAAACATGTGATGTGAATACCTTTGTTTTCTAGTAAGTCCCAAACAAAGGATAAAAGGACATGAATTATATATATATATTTTTTTTCTATTCAGAAGGGACTTGTGTGAAAGTTCTATTTTTTTTTCTTTTCCCATTTCTGTAGCGCCAAAAGCTTTCTCAAATATGCATCATTGTCCTGTCGATTGATAGTTGAGAAATACTATTTTCCGGACAGACCTTTATACGTTAGGCCTATTTATCACTGTTGAAAGACATGGTTTAATGTACCATATGAATTTTTCTCTCATTTAGTTAATTATGCAAAAATAAAACAAATTGGGTCAAGTCTGAAGCATAAATTGGAAGATTGACAAGATGAAGTAAATAATTTCTAGCTCTCATGAGAATATGCGTGGGAGTTGTATGGTGATAAAGGTATTCTACCTTGTCAAAAGAAACTATAAACAAAAAATATGTCGTTTTTGTAATCTATAACTTTGGTGATAAACAAACATTTTCTACATTTAATAAAATTTTAAAAATGCTTATTTTATCGTAAATATAATGATAACCCCCGACTTTCTTTTTTTTCTGGCAAAATATATAAAGAGACTTAAAATTGGCCTCAAATATCTATCTCACACTCCAACTGATATATCTCAACTTGGCACAAGTGTGTTTCATGGACACCACGAGCTGACATGGCAAAATGATTGATTTTCGCACAACTTTGGGTGTGTGAAAGCTCTTAAAATTATATTTTTATTTTATTTATTTCATATGGGGCCCACTTTCTTCTTCTCCAATTAATGCATAGTCACCTCCACTCTTCCGTCATCATCACAAACTCATCACCACGATCATGCTATCACCCCAACAAGAACAACACCAAATACACCATTCAATTAAACAGTATTATGATTTTTATGGCAGCCATAAAAATAGAGGATAAGCAAATAAAAGAGGCATTATTGTTTTCATGAATATGACCGGGCCTTAACCCTAGTTTGCAATCGTTGAGCCATAAGTGTAATCTGTCAAAACTTGGACGGATTGGATTGTCAATCTAGGAAAAGCACAAATTAACATAACTTAAGGTTGGGTCATTTTAAACTTATACATATAGTCCAAATTAATCAATAAGAAAAATTTGTCGAGTGAATTCAAAGTTGTTCAGTCTACATAATCTCATCAAACATAGAAGGTAGAAACTCTACCCTAAGCAAGGTCAATAGCTGCAGTGAAAACTCCATTTTTAGAAGGTAGAAACTCCCTTATAAGCCATCCAACTTGTGATCCAAAATAAAAAAGAAAGAAAAATAATGCCTTGGAGTGCGAGATAGATATTCGAAGCCTAACTTTGAGTCTCTTTATGTATTTTGCCTATTTTTAATATCATGATACTTTTTTTTTCTTTTCTAATCTATGTTGTCACTCACAATACACAATACAATAAATCATATAGATTGGTTGTGGTCACTATACAATTCTACCACGATGGCTAACTTTGGCAGCAGCTGTAGTTTGTAATAACTATTAACTGGCGTGATGGGATAAAATTTTGGTGTAGAAGGTGCTAGATAAACTTTGGCTTCACGATCCTATTGCTAGAGGAAAAGCCACTATATATAGGTTTGAGCCATTGTGCTAATGCAGATGGAAAATATGTTACCATCTAGCCTCCATCAGAGAATGATCGTTGCTTTTATAAATGGAAGGAATGGATGCTTTAATAGCATATCAGCAGTCCATCGCGATCTCGGCTCCTTAACAAGACACTTTTTCAGAAAATCTTCAGCCTCTTTTGACAATCTTTTGTTCTGCAAATCCGGTGATCCCATTCCAATTTTGCACAATAGATAAACAACGTTGTTAGCTTCACTGCAATCCCATACTGTCTTCCCTGTAACCATCTCAAAGACAGTGCATCCGAAAGCCCAAATATCAGCTTCAGGTCCGTATTCGTTATCAAGAACTAATTCTGGCGCCATGTACATAGGTGTTCCTTTGAGTCCGTGCTTTCTTTTCTGACTCTTTACTCCTCCAACCTTCTTCGCGAACCCGAAATCAGCAATTTTGGCAACTTTATCAGTACCAACAAGAAGAATGTTATCTGGTTTAATGTCACGGTGAACAAAACCTCTTCCATGAATATGACTAAGCCCCAATAGAATCGATTTCGCGTACTGTTTTACCTCAAAATCTTGCAACCCGTGCCTTGAATTTTGACCAATCCGATCAGCTAAACTTCCAGCAGACGCGTACTCGAGTAACATGTTGTACAATATCTTCCCATCTTCTTCAGTAACATTAGCTCCGAAACATCGAATAACGTGATCACAATCTTGAAACTCGTGTAGTAATTCTCTCTCTTTCTATAACGACTTTGAACGCGAAAACAAGACAAATTTTACTGCGATTGTCGACGGAATATCAATGGAGAAGTTTGTTGTTGTTGCTGAAGTGACGATACCAAAACTGCCTCTTCCGATGGTTTTGCCTCTCGTCCATATTATTGGATCGCAGCCATTGAATCAATTTTTTTCTTGCTCTCAATAGTAATTGATAACCTGGTTTTTGTTTTGTTTTGGTAACTTTCTGTTATTGCTATACTTACTTATATATAAGTAGGAGTTACCTAGTTTTCCTTTTCCCTATTAACATATGATTACGTGTTTCTTGAGTTACAAGCTAGGTTTTTATTTTAGGGCCGAGAAACTAAAGTTGTAAAGTTTCCAAAATTTGTTTCTTTTCTCTTTTTCCTATATTGTAGTAATTTGTAACAAATGATTACCATTTTTACAAGTAATCTTACTAATAGCTGTTAATTAATAGGTACAAATTTGATGAGAAGTTCACGAATCTATATAAGGAATCTTTCCTGAACACTCATATTTTTAGGGCTATATTTCGCCGATGAAGGACATGGTTCAACGTAGCAATTGAATTTTCTTTCTCATTTATGCTTTAGCTATGCAAAAAGAAAATAAATTTGGTCAAGTCTCAATGTGATGACCCAAAATGTCATCTTTAAATTTAATGATTAATTATGTGATCTAAGCACTATTTACCATTACTCGAATCATTACCATCTTTAAATTTAGAAAGTTTTCAGGTGAAAAATGGATTAAAATGTGAATTAGAACTTTAAAACTCAACTGAGTTGACTTTGGTCAACATTTTGAGCAAACAGACTTGGATAGTATTTTGACAATTTTGGTAGGTCTGTATCGTGATTTGGGACTTAGGTGTATGCCCGGAATCAAATTCCGAGGTCCCTAGCCAGAGATATGGAATTTTGATGAAAAATTAAAAGTTTAAGTTCAAATAGTGACCGGATGTCAAATTATGTACAAACGACCCCGGAATAGAATTTTGATGATTCCAACAGCTCCGTATGGTGATTTTGGACTTAGTAGCATGATCGTAATTTTATTTGGAAGTCCGTAGTAGAATTAGGCTTGAAATGCCGAAAGTTAAATTTTTGGGAAGTTTGACCGAGGGGTTGACTTTTTGATATCGGGGTCGAAATCCGATTCTGAAATTTTTTATAAATCCATTATGTCATTTATGACTTGTGTGCAAAATTTGAGGTCAATCGGAATTGATTTGATATGTTTCGGCGCAAAATATAGAAGTTGGAAGATTTGAAAACTCATAATTCGATTCGATGCGCGATTCGTAATTTCGGCGTTGTTTGGCATGGTTTGAAGCCTCAACTAAGTTCATATTGTATTTTGGGACATGTTGGTATATTTGGTTAAGGTACCTAGGGCCTCGGGTGGATTTCGGAAGGTTAACGGAATGAATTTCGGACAAAAAGGAGCTGCTGGAATTTTTCTGCTGCATAAGCTGTTTTTGGACAGCAACCGGTGCAATCGCAGAGCTGACTTTGGAAGCTTATATCTCGAAATCTATAAGGAATCTGAACATTTTCAAAACATGAAAATTGTAGCTCTTTGATTCTAGTTTTCGGAATGATAAATCATTTATCATTCAGACATTTATACAAAATGTTATGATCGATTGACTGAAGCTGCTACTTCAGATTTTTGCTACAGCAGTGTGCATCGCCAGAAATTTCTGCTGCACAAGGCTGATTTTGGGAGCTTATATCTCGCAATCTATAAGGAGTTGGGCGATGAGCAAAACATAAAATTTGTAGTACTTTGTATCTAATTTGCAGAACTTTAAACCGTTTGGCAGTTGGAGTTGAGTACAAGAAGTTATAATTGATACACTACAGGCTGTCGAGGAAGAGTTTGATGTTTTCAACATAAGCATGTAATGATCCAAAAGTTCATTTTTAGTTCTAGAGATCGAAATTCGATTTCGAGACTTTCGACATTTTGATAATGAATTATAGGAGTGATCTGGAAAGTTTGGTCTAATTTCATCAAGTCGCGATTGAGTTTTAAGCGCGAAATATGAGTTAATTGTTTAACGAGCGAAATTGGTATCACATTGAGCAAATGAGCTTCGAATTGAGTTTCGATTGAACGAATGGGTTTGTAGTTTTATTTGTGACTCATAGGAACAAGAATCGTCGAATTCCGAGTTCGTATGATGGAGTTAGAGCCTTTTTAGTGAAATAAAACTGCTGGTATAAATAGTCCTGGTGTGCACCTTTAGCGACCAGATGTGACACTTTTAGCGACGGGATTGGACTTTTAGCGACCGGAATAGTGTTTTTGGGGCAGAAACTTAAGGACCAAAAATGGTCATTTCCTTCATTTCGTTTTGGAGTTTTGGAGCACGGTTCTTGGGCGATTTTGAGGATTTCTTCAAGACTTCAACTTGGGTAAGTGTTCTATATCCAAATGTGATTATATTTCATAAATCCATGGTCATATTCATTATTTATTTCGGATTTAAATGGAAGAAATCAAGATTTTTCCAAAATCTTCCAAAAATAAAAATTTAAGATTTGGAGGTCGAGTTGTTATCGGATTTTGGTAAAATTGGTATGGGTGGACTCGTAATTGAATGGGTTATCGGATTTTATAAGTTTTGCCGGATTCCGAGATGTGGGTCCCACGGGAAAATTTTGAGCTAATTTCGGATTTTAATGAAAATGTAATATTTTCTTATGAAAGTGATTACTATAATTTTTGTTGACTGTATCGAATTAATTATGACTAGATACGAGTCGATCGGAGTCGGAAATTCG
Organism: Nicotiana tabacum; assembly: GCF_000715075.1. Taxonomy (NCBI): domain Eukaryota; kingdom Viridiplantae; phylum Streptophyta; class Magnoliopsida; order Solanales; family Solanaceae; genus Nicotiana; species Nicotiana tabacum. Next base: position 12,213,063 of record NC_134094.1, on the reverse strand, counting down.
AGGAAAAAGCATAATATTTGGTTAAATTGGAGCAAGTCGAGGTAAGTGACTTGTCTAACCTTGTGTGGGGGAAATTTCCCCTAGGATTGGTATTGATGTGATTATTTAAATGTGTTGAAAGTCGTGTGCACGAGGTGACGAGTGTGTACACGGGTTAAATTGCGAAAGATTATATTTTTAAATTGTGTAGATCAGTGTTGCGCATTTATTAAATTATTTTATCTTGTTATATTCTTCATCATTGATGTGAGATATATACTTCAAATTTGTTTGATCTTTTCTTACTAATTGTTTTACCTATTTAGTTGAAACTTGGTTTCTTTTATTCTGTGCATTATTTGAAGGTTGATTTTCTTTAAATTAAATATTATTAATATGAAGTATTTGACATTTTTAAACTTGATATTGAAGCAACGTAGTAAAGATTTTGAAATATTATTTTCCAAAATTATTTACTCCTGAATATTTTTATACTCATTGTGAGGGAGCCGTGAGCTCTTTATTGTGGAAGAATATTATTGATGAATTATTTTGACATGAGCTGTGAGATCTTTATTGTGAAAAACTATTATTGATGATTTATTTTGGCATGAGCCGTGAGCTCTTTATTGTGGCAAACTATTATTGATGATTTATTTTGGCATGAGCTGTGAGCTCTTTATTGTGGCAAACTATTATTGATGATTTATTTTGGCATGAGCCGTGAGCTCTTTATTGTGAAAAAATATTGTTGTTGAATTATTTTGGCAAGTTAAATTTTTTGAGCACTTGAGGTGCAAATTGTGATATATTGTGATATTGATACGCATGCGGTGGTATAAGGTCTGGGTGTTGAAACGCATACGGTGAGATAAGGGTGTCTTGATACGCGTGGCTAGTAGGGGAACTACTAGAAGTCATGCGGTGTTATAAGGGTGGCTAAAACGCGGGATGCTATTTCGGAAAAAATATTTTCTTTAAATAAATTGTGAAGGCTCCCGCGGTGATATAAGAAAATGAGATATTGTGAATTTATTTATGATTTGGGACTACGAGGCGGTACCTCGGGAGTGCCCTTGTTGATATTGATTTATGGTCGTAGTTGCCTTTGATTATTATTGTGATTTTCATAAAGTTGAAGAAAATTCTGTTTTGATTTCCACGAGATATTATTTGCAATTATTTGGTGTCATTAAATGTGACATACTATTTGATTCATTTTCAATGTCATTTTATTTTACTACATTGATAAACATTTTACCATGCCATTATTATATTCCGGTAGGGCCTCACCTGACCTCGTCACTACTCTACCGAGGTTAGGCTTGGCACTTACTGGGTACCGCTGTGGTGTACTCATACTACGCTTCTGCACATCTTTTTGTGCAGATCCAGGTACATTTTACCAGCCTAGACGTCATTGAGTTACCTGCGCACGGAGACTTCGAGGTATATCTGCCAGCGTCCGCAGACTCCGGAGTCCCCTTCTATCATTTTATGTTGCTTCCTTATATTTTATCTAGACCTTGACATATAGAGACATTGAGAATAAATTCTTAAAAGCTTGTGACTTATTTCTACCGGGTTTTGGGAGTTGAAATTGTTTGAATTGTAGTTTATTTATTTCAGATATTTATTATTATTTCGCATTGATAGGCTTACCTAGTCTTAGAGACTAGGTGCCATCACGACATCATACGGAGGGAATTTGGGGTCGTAACAAGTTGGTATCAGAGCACTAGGTTCATAGGTGTTATGAGTCACAAGCAGGTTTAGTAGAGTCTTGTGGATCGGTACGGAGACGTCTGTACTTATCTTCGAGAGGCTATGGAACTGTTAGGAAAATATTCACTTCTTTGATTCCTTATCGTGCGGCATTGATTTAGCTTGAAACATATATCTCATATTCCTTTGTATCCACTCGTGTATGACATTGCGCACTCAATATCAGTTGTGCATCGACGGTTCGTGATGCCGCAGATAGACTACGAGGGAGCCAGAGATGCTCAAACATTGCCTTAACGTGTGGTTGCGACTGAAGATGTGGGCGTATTGAGAGATCACCTAGTGAATCATGTGCGGGGTGCAACGGACATTGGCGTCTGGTTGATTTATATGAGTTATGAAGGTTATTATTGTGGATCATTGGACGTTGTGACCTATGACTTCACGCCGTCCACTATCAATAGGTGGATTGCGGGGTCATGTATTATATCGGTTTTGGGCCTGAAATATATATATGTGGTACTGAAAGGTTCCCTAAAATTTACACATGTTTAAGGCCTGAGATTTTGTAGAGGATAAGGTTGGGACTTGCGGTATGTCCGCCTCCTTAATAATCCTATACTTCAGTACCAAAGGCATTATAGAAACAACTCTAAATTTACAGAAGGTCTACTTAGCGTAGACGTCACGGTTGCGAATTTTGGGGTGCTTTGGAGGAAGTACAGTTGTTGACGAGATTCTGGACTATGTGATTCGTGCCAAGATTTGTCTGTATGTAGCTCTACTTTTGTGATCGTTATGTATAAATAGGGGTAAGGGTTACCCCAAAGAAGAATCAAAGAGTATGTTAAGAAATGGGTCAGCTCAATAGTGTTGAGTCAGCATAACAAAAGAAGAAATTTGCTTGGGAGAGATAATTCTCCACCAGTGTTCGTGGTAAGCCTATGAAGAGGGCAGACCAGCCAATACAACACCGCCCACTTGGCTCAGGCAGTCGTCCAGCCCAGTCCACACATCGGATTACTTGGGGTGATCTAGTAAGTTCTTTTAATGCACCACCGACATGAGTTCCTACAATGGTTATTCCAATTATCTGGCACAAACTCAATATGAGCAGCCTAACCTGCAAAGGGGTTGTTATGAATACGGTGATACTAGGCACATCATGAGAAAATTATCCCAAACTTGGGAGAGACATATTTCATTAAAGCACTCAGGCTACGTGCCCCATTGAAGTTACTACACCACCCACACGACTAGTTAGGGGTGGAGGACAGGCGGGTAGAAGGCGTCCTAGAGGTGAAGATTCAGCCATTGATATATTTTTTATGGTATGGTGGAGGTCGCTACATCAGTTGGTGTCGTTACATGTACGACCTTGATATAATATAAAGGAATAATTTTCTTAACTTGATTCGGATCTCAGTATCGAAACGAGTCCTTCTATGGTGCTCCACTTATGAGTGAGCTTCGTAATTCTATAATCTACTTATGTGTTTACTCCTGTTGGGAGATTCTATGGAGATAACTTCGCCTATCATTTCGTGTTGGTCACTAATAAGAGCTGCAAGGCTAAATGTGGCTTTTTGTTACTCATTTTGGTAAATTTTGATGTAAATTCCGAATAATTAATTGCAAATTGTGAATTATATGCCCTACCGGTGTGAGGTTCATTATGTGTTGTGATTTGGTGTAACCGAAATTATTTAAAAGGAGAAAATGGAAATTTTCAATTGGCACGATGTGCATATTACTTGTGATTCAGAACTGAGGACGAGATCCTCATATTTTTATATAAATTGATATGTTTAAACCGGGCTACGAGCTGCGGTGGAAGTTATATAAGGACGAGATCCTTGTGAGGAAAATTCTTGTGTTTAAGTTCTCCCTTGTGAAATTAAATTTGTACTATAGTACTAATAGGGAGTCATGCCTGTTAGGCTTATTTGAAAATTCTTATATGAAATTCTCTGTGCATAGTTGTCAAATTCATGTTGTAATTATTAATTTTTAACCTACGAGGTAGGTGCCCGCCTAGGTGGCGTTAAATGTGACTCGTTAATTCAGGTAAATAATTATGAAGTCTTCATGCCTCGCATCTAGTTATCAGTATTGTGAAGGTTTGCAACGAGATTTTTGTTAACATGAGGTTAAATGATGATTCTGTAATTGATTATGAATAACTATTAAGACCAAATTGATCCAAGAGGGTGCCCCATTTACAGGGTCAGATGAGTGTGAGTTAAGCTTTCAGAAGCTCAAGATCACTTTGACTCCGACACAAGCATTGGTATTACTTACATGTTCAAGGTTTTATACTATGTATTGTGACACGTCACGTATTGGTCTCGGCGTGATGTTGATGCAAGACGGTAGGGTGATTGCCTACGCGTCCAGACAGTTAAAGGTACATGAAAAAAAAATTCAGTCCACGACCTTGAGTTAGCAGCTATTGTTCGTGCCTTGAAGAATTTGGCGGCATTATTTGTACGGTGTCTATTATGAGGTCTACATCGATCACCAAAGTCTACAACATCTGTTTAAACAGAAGGATCTTAATTTGCAGCAGCGGAGATGGTTGGAGTTGCTTAAGGATTATGATATCACCATTCTCTATCATCTTGGGAAGGCCAATGTAGTGGCCGATGCCTTGAGTCATAAGGCGGAGAGTTTGGGTAGCTTAGCATATTTACCGGTAGCAGAGAGGCCTTTGGTCTTGGATATTCAGGCCTTGGCCAACCAGTTTGTCAGATTGGATGTTTCCGAACCGAGTCGAGTTTTGTCTTGTGTGATTTCTCAGTCTTCTCTTTATGATCGTATCAAGGAATGTTTGTATGATGACCCCCATCTACTTGTCCTTAAGTACACAGTTCAGCACGACGATACTGAGGAAGTCACTATTGGAGATGAAGATGTATTACGGATGTAGGGCAGGCTATGTGTGCCAAATATAAATGGTTTTCGTGAATTGATTCTCCAGGAGGCTCACAGTTTGCGGTACTTCATACATTCGGGTGCTGCGAAGATGTAGCAAGACTTGAGACAACACTATTGGTGGAGACGGATGAAGAAAGACATAATGAAATATGTAGCTCGGTGCCTATATTGTCAGCAGGTGAAATATGAGCATCAACGACCGGGTGGATTGCTTCAGAAGTTGGAAATTCCAGAATGGAAATGAGAGCAAATCACTATGGATTTCGTTGTTGGGCTCCCACGGACTCGGAGGAAGTTCGATGTAGTTGGGTGATTGTGGATAGATTGACGAAGTCAGCTCATTTCATTCTTGTGATTACTACTTACTCTTCAGAGCAACTGGCTCAGGTATATATTCACGAGATTGTCAGATTTCACGACATACCGATATCTATCATCTCTGATCGGGGTACGCAGTTTACATCACGGTTCTGGAGGGCAGTACAACATTTCACCCTCAGACGGACGGGCGGTTCAAACGAACTATTCAGATACCGGAGGATATGCTTCGTGCGTGTGTGATAGATTTTGGGGGTGTTTGGGATCAGTTCTTACCACTTGCGGAGTTTGCTTATAACAACAGTTGCCAGTCAAGCATTCAGTTGGCTCCGTATAAGGCCTTGTATGGTAGGCGGTGCCGGCCCCCAGTGGGTTGGTTCGAACAGGGCGAGGCTAGGCTATTGGGTACAGACTTGGTTCAGGATGCCTTAGAAAAGGTTAAGTTGGTTCAGGATTGACTTCATACAGCCCAATCTAGACAGAAGAGTTATGCGGATCAGAAGGTTCGCGATGTTGCATTCATGGTTGGTGAGCGGGTATTGCTCCGGGTTTCGCCTATGAAGGGTGTGATGAGGTTCGGGAAGAAGGGCAAGTTGGGCCCTAGGTATATTGGGCCTTTTGAGATTCTTGAGAGAGTTGGAGAGGTGGCTTACAGACTTGCACTACCACCTAGTCTTTCTGCAGTTCATCCGGTATTCCATGTTTCTATGCTTCGGAAATATCACGGCGATCCGTCTCATGTGTTAGACTTCAGTTCGGTTCAGTTGGACAAGGATCTATCTTACGTTGAGGAACCAATGGCTATTTTAGATAGGCAGGTTCGAAAGCTGAGGTCAAAGAACATTATTTCCGTAAAGGTTCAGTGGAGGGGTCATCCGGTCGAGGAGGCGACTTGGGAGGTCGAGCATGATTTATGCAGCTGTTATCCACACTTATTCACCAGTTCAAGTACTTTTTCTAACTCCGTTCGAGGACGAACGTTTGTTTTAGAGGTGGAGAATGTGATGACCCAAAATGTCAACTTTAAATTTAATGATTAATTATGTGATCTAAGCACTATTTACCATTACTCGAATCATTACCATCTTTAAATTTAGAAAGTTTTCAGGTGAAAAATGGATTAAAATGTGAATTAGAACTTTAAAACTCAACTGAGTTGACTTTGGTCAACATTTTGAGCAAACAGACTCGGATCAGTGTTTTGACAATTTTGGTAGGTCTGTATCGTGATTTGGGACTTAGGTGTATGCCCGGAATCAAATTCCGAGGTCCCTAGCCAGAGATATGGAATTTTGATGGAAAATTAAAAGTTTAAGTTCAAATAGTGACCGGATGTCAAATTATGTGCAAACGACCCCGTAATAGAATTTTGATGATTCCAACAGCTCCGTATGGTGATTTTGGACTTAGTAGCATGATCGTAATTTTATTTGGAAGTCCGTAGTAGAATTAGGCTTGAAATGCCGAAAGTTGAATTTTTGGGAAGTTTGACCGAGGGGTTGACTTTTTGATATCGGGGTCGAAATCCGATTATGAAATTTTTTATAAATCCATTATGTCATTTATGACTTGTGTGCAAAATTTGAGGTCAATCGGAATTGATTTGATATGTTTCGGCGCAAAATATAGAAGTTGGAAGATTTGAAAACTTATAATTCGATTCGATGCGCGATTCGTAATTTCGGCGTTGTTTGGCATGGTTTGAAGCCTCAACTAAGTTCATATTGTATTTTGGGACATATTGGTATATTTGGTTAAGGTACCTAGGGCCTCGGGTGGATTTTGGAAGGTTAACGGAATGAATTTCGGACAAAAAGGAGCTGCTGGAATTTTTCTGCTGCATAAGCTGTTTTTGGACAGCAACCGGTGCAATCGCAGAGCTGACTTTGGAAGCTTATATCTCGAAATCTATAAGAAATCTGAACATTTTCAAAACATGAAAATTGTAGCTCTTTGATTCTAGTTTTCGGAATGATAAACCATTTATCATTCAGACATTTATACAAAATGTTATGATCGATTGACTGAAGCTGCTACTTCAGATTTTTGCTACAGCAGTGTGCATCGCCAGAAATTTCTGCTGCACAAGGCTGATTTTGGGAGCTTATATCTCGCAATCTATAAGGAGTTGGGCGATGAGCAAAACATAAAATTTGTAGTACTTTGTATCTAATTTGCAGAACTTTAAACCGTTTGGCAGTTGGAGTTGAGTACAAGAAGTTAAGATTGATACACTACAGGCTGTCGAGGAAGAGTTTGATGTTTTCAACATAAGCATGTAATGATCCAAAAGTCTATTTTTAGTTCTAGAGATCGAAATTCGATTTCGAGACTTTCGACATTTTGATAATGAATTATAGGAGTGATCTGGAAAGTTTGGTCTAATTTCATCAAGTCGCGATTGAGTTTTAAGCGCGAAATATGAGTTAATTGTTTAACGAGCGAAATTGGTATCACGTTGAGCAAATGAGCTCTGAATTGGGTTTTGATTGAAAGAATGGGTTCATAGTTTTATTTGTGACTCATAGGAACAAGAATCGTTGAATTCCGATTTCGTATGATGGAGTTAGAGCCTTTTTAGTGAAATAAAACTGCTGGTGTAAATAGTCCTGGTGTGCACCTTTAGCGACCAGATGTGACACTTTTAGCGACGGGATTGGACTTTTAGCGACCGGAATAGTGTTTTTGGGGCAGAAACTTAAGGACCAAAAATGGTCATTTCCTTTATTTCGTTTTGGAGTTTTGGAGCACGGTTCTTGGGCGATTTTGAGGATTTCTTCAAGACTTCAACTTGGGTAAGTGTTCTATATCCAAATGTGATTATATTTCATAAATCCATGGTCATATTCATCATTTATTTCGGATTTAAATGGAAGAAATCAAGATTTTTCCAAAATCATCCAAAAACGAAAATTTAAGATTTGGAGGTCGAGTTGTTATCGGATTTTGGTAAAATTGGTATGGGTGGACTCGTAATTGAATGAGTTATCGGATTTTATAAGTTTCGCCGGATTCCGAGATGTGGGCCCCACGGGCAAATTTTGAGCTAATTTCGGATTTTAATGAAAATGTAATATTTTCTTATGAAAGTGATTACTATAATTTTTGTTGACTGTATCGAATTAATTATGACTAGATACGAGTCGATCGGAGTCGGAAATTCGAGGAAAAAGCATAATACTTGGTTAAATTGGAGCAAGTCGAGGTAAGTGACTTGTCTAACCTTGTGTGGGGGAAATTTCCCCTAGAATTGGTATTGATGTGATTATTGAAATGTGTTGAAAGTCATGTGCACGAGGTGACGAGTGTGTACACGGGTTAATTTGCGAAAGATTATATTTTTAAATTGTGTAGATCAGTGTTGCGCATTTATTAAATTATTTTATCTTGTTATATTCTTCATCATTGATGTGAGATATATACTTCAAATTTGTTTGATCTTTTCTTACTAATTGTTTTACCTATTTCGTTGAAACTTGGTTTCTTTTATTCTGTGCATTATTTGAAGGTTGATTTTCTTTAAATTAAATATTATTAATATGAAGTATTTGATATTTTTAAACTTGATATTGAAGCAACGTAGTAAAGATTTTGAAATATTATTTTCCTAAATTTTTTACTCCTGAATATTTTTATACTCATTGTGAGGGAGCCGTGAGCTCTTTATTGTGGAAGAATATTATTGATGAATTATTTTGACATGAGCTGTGAGATCTTTATTGTGAAAAACTATTATTGATGATTTATTTTGGCATGAGCCGTGAGCTCTTTATTGTGGCAAACTATTATTGATGATTTATTTTGGCATGAGCCGTGAGCTCTTTATTGTGAAAAAATATTATTGTTGAATTATTTTGGCAAGTAAATTATTTGAGCACTTGAGGTGCAAATTGTGATATATTGTGATATTGATACGCATGCGGTGGTATAAGGTCTGGGTGTTGAAACGCATGCGGTGAGATAAGGGTGGCTTGATACGCGTGGCTAGTAGGGGAACTACTAGAAGTCATGCGGTGTGATAAGGGTGGCTAAAACGCGGGATGCTATTTCGGAAAAAATATTTTCTTTAAATAAATTATGAATGCTCCCGCGGTGATATAAGGAAATGAGATATTGTGAATTTATTTATGATTTGGGACTACGAGGCGGTACCTCGGGAGTGCCCTTGTTGATATTGATTTATGGCCGTAGTTGCCTTTGATTATTATTGTGATTTTCATAAAGTTGAAGGAAATTCTGTTTTGATTTCCACGAGATATTATTTGCAATTATTTGGTGTCATTAAATGTGACATACTATTTGATTCATTTTCAATGTCATTTTATTTTACTACATTGATAAACATTTTACCATGCCATTATTATATTCCAGTAGGGCCTCACCTGACCTCGTCACTACTCTACCGAGGTTAGGCTTGGCACTTACTGGGTACCGCTGTGGTGTACTCATACTACGCTTCTGCACATCTTTTTGTGCAGATCCAGGTACATTTTACCAGCCTAGACGTCATTGAGTTACCTGCGCACGGAGACTTCGAGGTATATCTGCTAGCGTCCGCAGACTCCGGAGTCCCCTTCTATCATTTTATGTTGCTTCCTTATATTTTATCTAGACCTTGACATATAGAGACATTGAGAATAAATTCTTAGAAGCTTGTGACTTATTTCTACCGGGTTTTGGGAGTTGAAATTGTTTGAATTGTAGTTTATTTATTTTAGATATTTATTATTATTCCGCATTGATAGGCTTACCTAGTCTTAGAGACTAGGTGCCATCACGACACCCTACGGAGTGAATTTGGGGTCGTGACACTCAAGCACGAAACGGAAGATTGACAAGTCTAAGTAAATAATTCGTGAAATTAGTATTCTTTGTTCTAGCTCTCCTAGAAATATTCTACCTTGCCAAAAAGGAAAAAGACACTATAAACAAAAAATATTGCTAGGGTATACTATAAACTATGCATTTTGTTATAGTATTTTTTATGAAATAATTATTTATTTATTTATTCAATTCAATAAAATTTTATTTTAAATAGGTCATGTATTTGTTGTGTGTGCTTTGCATATATAGTAGATGATTTAGTGTATATAATTGAGCTTATACACGGAAGATTAAATCATCGGTTCTTATAAGTCATAAAGTTTATGGTCACAATTTATTGACAAAGTTGCACAAACCGTCGGAATGGCGTTGTAGCACAAGATTAAATATAATTTATCTTGATTATGAGAATGATTTAATTCCAACTTCTTGTACTTATACTCTAAATCTTGATATAATTATTATTAGTTGTGCATGTTATTTATTGTTTTGATTTATTAAAAGCAAGATTCTTTAACAAGCCTGGTAAATTGGACAATAGTAATATAGGGAGAAATTCAAAAATAGCCAGATTTACAAGTGGTCATTCAAAAATAGCTACAATTTCAAAAGTAATCGAAATTTAGCCACTTTTCATGTAAAGATAATACACTGAACCTCTAGTATATTATACTAGAGGTCCAGCATAATATACTGGAATTCCAGCATAATTATACGGGACTTCCAGCATAATATACTGAAGTTCCAGTATAATATACCGATCCAGCATAATATGCTAAAAGTTCATACACAGTTGCTCCAATCTCCAGTATATCATACTGGAACTTTCCGCGTGTTGGAGTTCCAGCATAAAATGATGGAAGTTCATACACAGGTACATCGATCTCCAGTATATTATGCTGGAACTTTCCGTGTTACAGCAAAATAGTGACTAATTTTTAATGACTTTGCAAACGCTGGCTATTTTTGAATGACCAGTCCAAAAACTGGCTAACCCGTGCTATTTTTACTAGTAATATACTTACATTGACAAAATAATAATTAGTTGACAGAATCCATATCTCGACTTTGAGATTGATAATATACCTTTTTGAAAGCTTATAAAGCTTTATGGATAAACCCGCCCAGTGAATTTTGTATCCAGGGCATAAAATAGGCTAATCAAATGTCTAAAGGTAGTAATCGATATATAAATTAAATTGTCAGTAATTTAAATTGATTGATTAATATCTGAATCTTAACACGAGGAGTTAAATGAGATTTTATGAAAGAATTTTGAAATTAAACTAAGGAGTACAATTACGAATTTTTAGTGAAATAATTCGCAATTTACTACGGTTGAAGTTAATTTCAAATTTTCGAAATTAATTCCATAATAGGGAGCCTTGTTAATAAAATTCTATGGTCCCTACTGTTTTGAACTTGTGCGTGTATATATACATGGGTTTTTCTGCCGCAGGGATGGCCGAATTTTTGGTGCTTTTTTTTCTCAAATATCGCTCATACTAAATTTATTCTTTCTAGATACTATTTGAGTAATACAGTAGAAGACTACGAGACGTTAGGAGATTGTGATCGTGTTGGTCATGGCATTTTAATTAAGTTGTTCTGGAATTGGAGGCTAACATAAAAGACGTACTTAGTTCACGCTTCAAGAGGTAACTCGTGTAAACTCCATATGTGCTAATTGTTCAATTTATACGTGAACTTTCTAAGGGAATCAAGCCAAAACGTAGTTCTTTACATTTGTATAATTCCAATCAAAATTGATAATCAGCATCCTTCCGGTAACTTTCTTCTTTTGTTGCATCTGCAATTCAACAACTTCATTGGTTTTAGCTTATCCATCTCCGTACTATTGCGAAAATCATCAATCAATCGATCACTTCCTCTAGCAATTTCTATAAACAAAAGTGGGTTGAGTTTCTTTTTTCTTGTCTGCTCAGATGAAAGGAAAGGATGCTTCAATAGCATATCAGCAGTCCATAGCGATCTCGGCTCCTTAACAAGACACTTTTTTAAAAAATCTTCAGCTTCTTTTGACAAACCTTTGTTCTTCAAATCCGGTGATCCCATTCCAATTTTGCACAATAGATAAACAACGTCGTCAGCTTCACTGCAATCCGACATTGTCTTCCCTGTAACCATCTCAAAGCCAGTGCACCCAAAAGCCCAAATATCGGCTTCAGGTCCGTACTCGTTATGAAGAACTGATTATGGTGCCATGTACATAGGTGTTCCCTTGAGTCCGCTCTTTATTTTCTGACTCCTCACTCCAACCTTCTTCGTGAACCCAAAATCAGCAATTTTGGCAACTTCGCGAATGTTATCCGGTTTAATATCAAGGTGAACGAAACCTCTCCCGTGAATATCACTAAGCCCCAAGAGAATCGATTTCACGTACTGCTTTACCTCAAAATCATGCAACCCTTTCCCTGAATTTGATTGTCATTTTGTGCGGAAGAAGCTTGAGATGGTTTGATTTCTCTTCATATCATCTCCTCTTCATCTCAACTGGCCGATATTTTCACTAAATCCTTGTCTGGTGTTCCACACAATCTTGCTGGGAGTTCTCTCACCCCAAAGCTTGAGGGGGTGTTAGAATAGATAGCACAGATGGCCCAATTGATAGACGTGCTGAAGTCCCAACATAGTAGCAATCCCAATATGTAAAGGCCCACTGTTTATTTAGTTGTATTCTTTTTGTATAAGGACCGGGTATTACACTTGTACAGATACCTTTTTAATAATGAATGAAGCTCATATTTTTTTCAGATATTTCTCTCTCGAACATTCTAGGGTTCGTCTAACCAAAATCCTTCAATTTCTCTCTTTTCATTTGCAAATCTCACATGGTATCAGAGCGAACGTTGTTGGTTCACTACAAGAAAATAAGGCTATGACGACATTTTAAAAATGTCGCCATAGATCACATAAATGTCACAAAATGCTTAACTGACATTTATTTTACACTTAAAATAAATGTCGGAAATTTCGATGTCGGGAAATTTCCGACATTTAAATTAGTGTCGTAAACTAATTAGTGACATTTGTTTTACGACATGTTGTCAAATGTCAATGAGATGTACTCTCGACTCATCTTGCTTGCGACATAAAATAGAAATGTCGGAAAATATGTCTCCTCAATAGTTTTTCTGTTTTTGGTTCCTATATTAAAATAATATAATGAATTTTAAAATTCTTCATGATCAAATAATTATTTGATATTTCAGAACACCATACACCACAAAAATGAAACAAATAGCCACTTCTGCATACTCTTTTTGTAATGAACTACGAACTGTAATTATCAAAATATTGTAAGCAACATAGTAATACATAATTGTTCTCAAACAAATGTAATTTTTTTTTATACTTCTCTAAAATAAGTTAAGATCGTCTATAGTCTAGGCGAATAATAATCAGCAATAGGGGACAAGATCTATCTCTAAACTTAGTTTCAAGCATTTTTTATCTTGCTCGTGCCGTGTTGGAGAATATTACTCAAAACCAAATCTTTCATAATAATCGACTTTCCGTCATAACACTGGAACAACATCGAAAGGGGTTCTTGATTGATCGGCTAGCTAGAAGCCTTCCTTGAAACAGATCGTTACCCAAGTTGTGTATCCAGTACCACAACCTAGGTCACTGATCTATAAATCCAAACTTGTTGAACCTGTAACTCGTTAAAACATAAACAAACAAAAAGATAAATAATACCCCCCCTCTTGAGAAAAAAGATAGCTAACAAGTTGATAATAATCCTAAAATTCAGAATACCTTTTTATGTCCTTCCCCAATTTCATATTTTCTTGGCTTTTGCAAATGGAAATCTGGATGTTTTCAAGGAATCCCAAATCAATCGTGAGAAAGAGTTGAGGAAAGGTGAGAGGCGGTTAGGGTTTTGAAAGAAAAGAATTAGAGTGAGGCCTTTATTAAGAGTTCCTAATTTGTTTTTCAGTAATAGTCTTAAAATTTTCTTAATATCCACCTATCACATTTAAGTTACAAATGCGGTAAATTTTTCATTTTTAGTTCTAAATGTCACTAAATTGTACTTTATTGTGATTTAAGATCAAAATCAAAATTATTATTTTTGTTATCGTTTTTTTACACTATTCTGTCGTTATTGTTATGTCAATATTTTAAACAAGCTTTTTATCGACATTTACTATCACTAATTAAATATAAAAAATGTCTTTTTTTCTTGTACAAAGTACGATTTAACAGTTAAAAAATATAGTAAGATTTTCAACATTAGATGTTGTATACGGTCGAAATCGGGCATGTCAGATATCTTAGGCACGAGGAGCTGCCCCGAGGGTAAGCTCGCAATAAACCAGGCTCGAGCTCAATGGCAAAGTACGGATCACGAAGATCGAAGTACTCGCTGAAGATTGAGATCGAGCATAATCGACTTCGAGTAAGGCATAATAACGGAATGGCGAGATATTAGCAACTGACCGAAGATCTCGGAAGAAATCCTGGAACAGATCAAATCAAGCAGTTATTGACGTCAATCATGGGATTTATTTTCGTTATTATATTTGTACCTTATTTAGGATTCCTCTACTATATAAAGAGGGACTACATTTATTTGTAAGGGGCATTGATTCACTGATAAAAATATATAAAAACACTGCTCTCTATTTTACTTACTATCCATTACTGTTCATCATTGTTTATCCTCTATTCTTTACTGTTCTTCTTACCCAACCTCGAGACCATCTTGAATTGAGGTCGAAAGCGTTGCTAGAACACTGGTTTAATTTATTTTACTATTCAGATTATCTATTCAATTCCTTATTTGTCAATTGGTATTGGATTAAATCACGTATCCTTAAAACCACTAAATAAGTTTAATTGTTAATCGGAGCGGGTGGTCGATAGTGAACCGACGAGACTCGGTCTTGTTTAAAAAGTAGCGGAGGAGGATCACGATCCCCCACAATGATGGATGGATTTGCCAGAGGCACACATCATACCTCTTGCAAAAGTCTAGAATGATCGGGTCCATCAGGCCTAGTTTAAAGGGATAAGTATAAACACTTGAGTACCCCTCCACGTGGGTAGTAACGGCTTCCTCGGGCCCAAATACTACTACGTTCTTGCCTTCCCAATTGCAGTCCTTACGAACTATGAGAAGAATATCTTCAGTCATAGAACATATGTACCTCGAGACTCCTTCACCTTGGTCCTGTTTGCATGAACGCTTTTAAGGGAGGCTCGGCTGCGGGTTCATTAGCAACCACAACAAGGGAAGCCATATCGAGGGAGACCACTTCAGGGCCAACCGCTTCAGGATCAACGGGCGGTTGAGAAGATGAAGAGGCAACTTTTTGAGGAACGATTTTCGATGGTTTGGCCATTGTCATCTGGGGGAGTGTTTGAAAATTTGAATAAAGAATGCAAAATTTTGGAAAAATGGGTTTTGAAGATGTAGAACACAATATGAAGATTTGAAGAAAATTTGGGGGAAAATCTAGAGATTACTATAGAAATTGAAGAACAAGGATGAAGATATGAAGGTTTGAAGAAGGTTTGATGATGACTGGAAAGCTCGAAGGTAGTAATTTAGTCAAAAAGTAGAAAAAGAACAAAGGAAGGAAGCTTTTATAGGGAAACAACTGACGCTGCGCATTCGAGGCAACCTGCCGATGAGTGACACGTGTCCGAAATCAGAACGATGCGACTGACGGGACGGTTTAGCTCCCTCGTCGTAACGTACGAAGGAAGGAACCGGAGTCATCTGTCGTTTTCCATCGTTTTGGCAAGCCTACTCTCTAAGAAACAAGGGGATTATCTGTATACGGGTAAAACCGAGTCCAATGAGCACCCCGGTTTCCCAGTGAGGCAAACGGAGCAGGAACGTGACCGTAAGGAATCGGAGTCAGAGCGAGGAGCCCCTCATATCGGAGCTCGAGCAAAACACCTGCCCTCGGGAGCATCGGGACCACGTCCTCCGGGTCCGGTTCGAGCCTCAAGACTTTGGAGAGAAATACCAAACAGCTGCACATGACTAACAAAGGTCCGTGATGTCCGTGACGAACTGGATATCACGGAGTGTACCTCGGCCCGTATCGGCAGAAAATCAGTGATTAGCGAAACGGAAGATTTTTACCTTTCTTAGAATTGTACGTAGGGTAAAACTCACCTATTATATCAAGGGAAAAGCTTATTATTCATAGAATACATTGTAACATGCATACCAAGGCAATTTACTCCTATTCTCTATGTTTCTAAAAGTTATTCAAAGTTCTTATTTTTGTTCATAAGTTCCTCATAAGTGCAAGCTCAGAACCGAAGGCAGGTTCCTCGTTGAGCCATTAACAGAGCTCGGGATCACTCTTATCATTGGTTTGACCATTTATTACGTCTTTCATTTGCTTAATCTAATGTCATTAATCACTTGAATTGAATTAATCCACATATTCTTAAAACCTCATATAAATTCAATTGTTATCCGTTTTTAAGGGTAAACAATATCAATGTAAGCGAGCGATAAAACTTGAGCTCCTAAACAGGATAAAGGATAACAGTTAAGTTTCAATTGCTAGCGTTAAACATTGAGCAAATCTTAATCCCAAAGCGCATTTAACTGGAAGTAGTGAGATACCAAAAATTAAAATAGCGATTAGGTAATGCGACTCATAAAGCGCAATCAAAAAATGCCACTCATTAATAATCACGATATATCGCAATTCGGGTACTATAAGCGCAATTTCCAATTGAGATTTATACGCCGCAATCTCCTAATGCGACTTATAGGTCGCAATTGAGAATTGCAACTTATAATCCTAGCGACTTAGGAAGGTATTAACCAACCAACTGTCAGGACATACATTGGACATTCATAAACCTAAGAATTTAGTAACAGCAAAAGAAGAAGAAGAAGAAGAAAAACAAAAAGAGATCATGGAGAAGAAGCTGATTAATGCAAATCTATTGTTTTTTTCAAAAAAAAAAAAAGGCAGTCTGGTGCACAAGGTATTCTATGTTCACGCAGGGTTCGGGAAAAGGTCGTACCCAAAGGGATATGATGTAGACAACCTACCCTAATAGACACATTAGTGATTATTTCCATGGCTCGAACCAATGACCTATAGGTCACACGGATACAACTTTACCTTTGTTCCAAAGCTCCCGTTTTATTATTTTTTTCGAATACAAATTTATTGGATAGAAGGAAAATATGACATTCTTTTTGACAATTTTACAGAATGCATTATTGCCAAGCATATGAAAACTTGTTTGAGATTTCTTAGTGAACTAATTGATTCTGACATGATCCAAGAAAATAAATAGAACATGACTCTACAATACATTGGAAAGAATGTACTACAATTGCTAGCCAAATTTACTTGGCAAAAAGCTTCTTTGTACAGATTGTTCAATTATAAAGAGAACTAACACACAATTGTTTTTGTTTAATACAAGGGGCTGGACCTTATCATCTTTTGTTTCTAACAGGCTGCCTCAGTACCCCCAAACTAATCTCCTAACGGGATCAAGCCAGTTATTTGAATGCCACGTGCAATATACTATAAAGTAAAATAAAGAAAACTACAAAATATAAACGAGGAAAATAATTTTATTTGATTGCAAAGACAGTTATATTAGGCTATGCTGCTATCATTATGGTTTATTTCTTCTTTTCTGACCACTTTTGCAAGAGCTCAAGTGGGTTCAATTATAATTTTTATATAATATTTACGCTGCTTTAGTCACATTTTATACATATATATATAGTATTATTTTTTTAGAAGCAGGGTCGATTGAACCCGCTTAGCCCCACGTGGGTCCACGTGGGTCCGCCCTAGGTCTTAATCCCAAAGCCACACCAAAAAATTAAAACCACGAATAAGTAATGCAACTCATGAATAATCATGATACCTATACATCTATATATCGCAGTTCGGAAACTTATAAATGTAATTGCCAACTGTGACCTATAATTGGAATCGATTGATGCAATTGACAAATGCAACTTATACCTCGTAACTGGAGAATGCATTTGACAAATGCGATTTATAAATTGCAATTGTGGCATATGCAACTTATGGCCTGTATTATTGTTGAGCACTTGCGTCTATTCTTTCCATTATGGTTTATTCTTACGTCTCATTCTCCAAATTTGGTGATTGCTTGGGCAAGTGGTTGCACATGAAATGATTGGACATTCATATCATAAATTAAGTGATTCGCAAATATATATTGTACTTTAATTTGAGAAGTGTAAGCTAGTACGTGCAAAAGAAATATGCTGGGTATACCGTGTTGCTTTGCCATTTTGACATGAAACATGTGATGTGAATACCTTTGTTTGCTAGTAAGTCCCAAACAAAGGATAAAAGGACATGAATTATATTTTTTTTTTCTATTCAGAAGGGACTTGTGTGAAAGTTCTATTTTTTTTTCTTTTCCCATTTCTGTAGCGCCAAAAGCTTTATCAAATATGCATCATTGTCCTGTTGATTGATAGTTGAGAAATACTATTTCCCGGACAGACCTTTATACGTTAGGCCTATTTATCACTGTTGAAAGACATGGTTTAATGTACCATATGAATTTTTCTCTCATTTAGTTAATTATGCAATAATAAAACAAATTGGTTCAAGTATCAAGCATAAATTGGAAGATTGACAAGATGAAGTAAATAATTTCTAGCTCTCATGAGAATATGCGTGGGAGTTGTTTGGTGATAAAGGTATTCTACCTTGTCAAAAGAAACTATAAACAAAAAATATGTCGTTTTTGTAATCTATATCTTTGGTGATAAACAAACATTTTCTCTGGTGGAAATTTATGGAGAAGATGTAGTGTCATGTGTGATTGCAACTCACGTTCTAACTTTGGCAGCAGATGTAGTTTGTAATAACTATTAACTCGTGTGATGTGAGAAAATTTTGGTGTAGAAAGTGCTAGTTTAATTTTGGCTTCATGTTCCCATTGCTAGAGGAAATGCCACTATATCTAAGGTTTAAGCCATTTTGCTAATGCAATGACAAATATGTCACCATCTAGCCTACGTCGGAGAATGATCATTGCTTTTGTAAACCATGTCAATTGCTTTGGATAGCTGTTTAGTAATTAGGCCTCCTTTTGTTTCCTTAGTTACAATAACTTTGTAGGAACCAATTGCTGAATTTACTTGGCAAAACCTAATCTTTTGTCGCTTGAAGAAAGAATTTTCATGTTTTGCACACATTAAAAATAGAATGTAGTCACTATTAGCAAAATTCTATTTGCAAAATAGCCTCTCTTTCAAGAGAACAAATTGATTGTTTCATGATCTAAGAAGAAGATACAACATATAAATCTGCAAGATATGTTGAAAAAGAGAATGTACTCACTGTTAGCAAATAACTGCCTTTTTGTACAGATTGTTCAATACTACCAGAAAATATAAGCACAAAATTGTTTTTGTTTAATACAAGGGGCTGCACCTGATCTCTTTTTTTCTAACAGGCTGCCTACGTACCCCGAACTAATCTCCTATTTAGAGTTGGTTTTGGTTTTAAGAGAAAGCATCACTCATTATCTATAAATAGGACAACTTTGAAGAATTGTTCTATGCTCATTGATACAAGTCTTTGAAAGACTTAAGCACATAAGAGTGGTTTTTGAGAGAGAAGAGAGAAGAAAAGTATTTGTTTTGCTGCAGATTTGTTTATTCCGACCAGCCAATTTCAAATCATCTTTCCCGATTCGTTAACCGTTGGATCGGGCTGACATTTTGACTGAGTATTCGTAACATTTTGGTCTTAGATTTGAAAGGTGGAGATCTGAGTTGGATCCTGTAACTTATGATTTTGAGCCTCAAACAACAGTTACTTTTTTGGGGATTCTCCTCTTTCTTCAATTGATTTGTTGTTGCTATTGTTGCTCCGTATTTGGCACTTGTTGTGTAGTCAATTTGGAGAACTTTTGTAACCCTCTTATTGTTATAGTGCAATTTTTTGGATCTTTCTGATCCCGTGATTTTTACCTTCGATTTGAAGGGTTTTTCACGTTAAAATTTGGTATTCTTTATCTTCTTTATTTTCGGGTTTGCCTCTTCCTCGACATAATAATATCAGAGCCTTGGTTATTTATCCGAGTTTTTACGGAATGGAGCCGAATATGAGCGGATGGTATGTTTAAATTTGAGAAATTATAATGTTTGGAGAAACAAGATGAAAGTTTGTTGTTCGTGAAAAAGATGTATCTACCAGATTTTACAGCTCATAAACCCAAAACTACATCTGATGAAGATTGGGATTTCAAGCACCAACAAGTATGTGGACATTAGGGGTGTACAAATCGAACCAAAAAACCGCACTAAACCGCAAAGTCAAACCAAACCGATTAAAAATTCCGACTTGGTTTGGTTTGATTTGGTTTGGTATTGAGTAAAAAAATCTGAACCAGCCCGACATATAAATATATAATTTTTATATATACTTTTAAGATTTTATATAAAATTTTCTTTAAAATATGTCTAGAAATATTTGGGATTCTCTTGCGGGATATAGATTTTAATAGAATATGAAATGCTCCATATTTATTGACCTTAAATAATGGGTTGTATGATCACTTTCTTATCAAGTGTTACTGAAATGCGTCTATCTCTTTATTCTTCCATATTCATATCATATATTAAGATCTATTAAATTCTTATATCTTTTTCGAATGTGAAGTGATTATTAATATTTATGTATCATATTGATTTTTATGTTTAATTACTAAATTCGGTTAACCTAAAAGTGTACATCAACGAAAAATTATTATTAGACAACTAAAAAAATAACTATTATGTGTTACTAATAGAATTCTCCCATAAGAATATTTTAATCGATAATATGTTTGTCAATTTTTTTTTATATTTTTACTAAATATATATTTACTTATCAAATATTTAACAAAGTAAGATTGAAATAATATTTAAGTAACAAAAAAACCCGAAAACCCAAAAAACCCGACAAAACCGAACCAATCCAAACCGATATAGTTGGTTTGGTTTGGTTTTGCTAAAAACCGAACCAACCCAGTCCACGTACACCCCTTGTGGACATATGCGACAATGGGTTGAAGATAATATTCACAACCATATTGTGAATGAGACATATGCGATATCATTGTGGAAAAAGTTTGAGACTCTTTATGTTTCAAAAACTGGGAACAACAAGTTGTTCCTACTAAAGCAATTGACGACCTTTAAATACAAGGAGGGCAGTCCTATCCTTGATCATATAAATGATTTTCAGGGTGTCCTTGATCATCTGTCTGGAATGGGAGTTAACTTTGATGATGAGGTACAAGGACTTTGGCTTCTTAATACTCTGCCAGACTCTTGGGAAATTCTTCATATTTCTTTGACAAATTCAGCTCCTGGAGGTAAGGTAACCATGGAATATGCAAAGAGTGGTGTGTTGAACGAGGAAGTAAGGAGAAAATCTGAGGTTCGTCCTCATAAGCAGATATCTTGGTTACAGAAGACCGGGGGAGAGATAGAACAAGAGGTTTGAGGAATAGAGGTAAAAATAGAATTATGTCAAGGTCCAAATACCATAATATTACATGCAACCATTGTGGAAAGAAAGGACACATCAAAAGGCTTTGCTACAAGTTGAAGCAAGAGAATAATGTTTCTGCTATTGTTCGAGATGAACTTCTTTTTTCTTATGATGAAAACGTCATCAATTTGGTATCCCCATGAGATGAGTTGGATAGTAGATTCTGGAGCTACATCACATGTCACACCAAGGAAAGACTTTTTCTCATCTTATACTCAAGTTGACTCTGGAGTATTAAAAATGGGCAATGCAGTGAAGTTAAGATGTTTGGTGTTGGCACAGTTTGTTTGAAAACTAATAATAGTTCAACGTTACTTTTTCAAGATGTCAAGCATGCTCCAGACTTTTCTTTTAATTTGATCTCCCCAGGAAGATTAGACGATGAAGGTTACCATAATGCCCTCTTTAATAGCCAATGGAAGCTCACCAAGGGCTCGTTAGTAGTGGCTCGAGGAGTCAAGTCTGATTATTTATATGTGACACAGGACTCTATTCTTAATCATTCCATAAATCTGGTAAAAAGTGACACTTTATCAGAATTGTGGCATAGAAGATTGAGTCATATGAGCGAGAGAGGGATTACGTGTTTAGCTAAGAAGAGTTTGCTTTCTGGGGTGAAATAAGCAAAGCTGGAAAGGTGTATCCATTGTTTAGCTGGCAAACAGAAAAGAGTTTCCTTCCATAGCCATCCTCCTTCAAGAAAGCCCGATTTGTTGGAGTTAGTACACTTTGATTTGTGTGGTCCTTTTAAAGTAAAGTCAAAAGATGGCACTTTACTTTGTGACCTTCTTTGATGATCATTCTCGCAAGCTCTAGGTGTATCCTTTAAAATAAAAAGATCAAACACTCGGCGTGTTTAAGGAATTTAAGGCCTTAGCTGAGAAACGGACGAGGAAGAAATTAAAATGTATTCGCACAGACAATAGTGGTGAATATTGTGGTCCCTTTGATAACTATTGCAAGGAACAAGGAAATCGTCATAAGAAAACTCCACCCAAGACGCCTCAATTGAATGGTTTGGCAGAGAGGATGAATAAAACTCTAGTTGAGAGAGTTAGATGCTTGCTTTCAGGAGTTAAACTTCCAAATATATTTTGAGCGGAAGCACTTAACACTGTTGCATATGTTATCAATTTGTCTCATGCTGTTGCTTTGGATGGTGATGTCCTAGACAGAGTTTGGTTTGCCAAAGATCTTTATTATGATCACCTGAGCGTTTTGGGCGTAAAGCTTGTGTGCATGTTCCTAAAGATGAGAGATCGAAACTGGATTTCAAAACTAAGCATTGCATCTTTATCGGTTATGGTCAAGATGAGTTTGGGCATCGTTTTTATGATCATGTTGACAATAAACTTATTACAAGTCGTGATGCAATATTCTTTGAAGACCAGACTATTGAAGATATTGACAAAGCTGAGAAGATAGATTCTCAGAGTAATGAAAGCTTAGTTGATATTGATCCAGTTTCTATTGCTAAGCAACCTATTGTACATGAAGGAACCCAAGACAATAATGAAGATAGTGATCAAGATCAAAATGATCATCATGGTGTAGATATTATGGATGCTCCAGTTGATGAAGTTGTGGTTGATCAGCAATCAATTCCTGCTCAGGTAACTACTTCGAATGCTCCTGAAACCTCTCTTAGAAGATCTACAAGGGAGAAGCAAAATATTCATGAGCTATCCTCCTGATGAGTATGTACTTTTGACTGACATGGGAGAATCTAAGAATTATGATGAAGCCATGCAAGATACTCACAAAGATAAGTGGATAGAAGCCATGGAAGATAAGATGAAGTCACTCCATGAGAATGTCACATATGAGTTAGCGAAATTGCCGAAAGATAAGAAAGCTTTATCAAACAAATAGATATTTAGAGTAAAGCAGATAACCATACCTCTGCGCCCAGGTACAAGGCGAGGTTAGTTGTTAAAGGTTTTGGCCAAAAGAAGGGAGTTGACTTTGATGAAATTATCTTCCCCTATTGTGAAGATGCTTTCTATTCGTGTGGTTCTAGGCTTAGCCGCAAGTCTAGATTTAGAGGTTGAGCAGATGAATGTCAAGACTACTTTTTTTCATGGTGATTTAGATGAGGATATTTATATGGAGCAGCCTGAGGGTTTTGTAATTAATGGAAAAGAAAACTATGTCTGCAAATTGAAAAAGAGCTTGTATGGATTGAAACAAGCTCCAAGGCAATGGTATTTGAAGTTTGAATCTGTCATAGAAAAACAAGAGTACAAGAAAATTTCTTCAGACCACTATGTATTCTTCCAGAAGTTCTCTAATGATGATTTTATTATCTTATTGCTTTATGTGGATGATATGCTTAATGTTGGCAATAATAAATCTATAATTACAGTCTTTAAGAAGTAGTTGAGCAAATCGTTTGCGATGAGGGACTTGGGGCCAGCAAAAAAAACCTTGGGCACTCAAATCTACCGACACAGAGATAAAATGGAGCTATTTTTGTCCCAAAATAAATACATTGAGAAGGTACTCAAGAGGTTCAATATGACAGATGCAAAAGTGGTTAGTACTCCTCTTGCTATATACTTCAAATTGAGTATTAGTTAGAGTCCATCTACTGGAGAAAAAAGGATATGTCTCGTATTCCTTACTCTTCTTCCAGTGGTAGCTTGATGTATGCTATAGTTTGCACTAGATCATATATTGCACATGTCGTTGGTACTGTTAGCAGATACCTTTCTAATCTTGGAAAAGAACATTAGGATGCAGTAAAATGGATACTAACTACTATAACCACCTCACTAACCAATCACGTGTATTATTAACTAACTAACTCCGTGATCGAGGGATATAGTGATGCAAATTGGATCAATGGATCATCTGAAGTTAAATCCACGAGTGGATATGTTTTCACAGGAGCAGTGTCTTGGAAATCATCCAAACAAATGTGCATCGTCTGTTCTACAATGGAATCTGAATTCATAGCTTTAGATAAGGCCGGTGAAGAAGCTGAATGGCTCCGGAATTTTTTGGAAGATATTCCATTTTGGCCCAAACCTTTGGCATCTATTTGTATACATTGTGATAGTCAAGCGGCAATAGGCAGGGCAGGGAGCGTTATGTATAACGGAAAATCTTGTCATATACGACGGAGACACAATACTGTTAGACAACTACTCTCTAGTGGTGTTATCACAATTGACTACATAAAGTCAAGAGATAACGTGTCAGATCCACTTACAAAAGGCCTTTCTAGAGAGGCAGTTGAAAGATCATCAAAAGGGAATGGGGTTAAGGTCTAGGACAAGTCATCATGACGGTAACTCTACCTAGCAGACTGGAGATCCCACGAGCTAGGTGCAAACAGATCAAACAAAGTTATGAATGACAGTTCAACATTGTCAAATAACTCAACCCATTCTCGTGATGAAGACAATGTTCAGAAATCGAGGTAAAACATTAAGGCTTTTTGATGAGTCAACAAAGCTTAAAGGGTTTTTAATGATTTACTAAGTCTGGCAGGATATGACCAGATAGTGTGTCTATAGGATTACACGTTTAGAAATCACCTATGTGAGTGTGAAGTGTAAGCCGCTTCAAGGGGAATGAAAGTAAAGGCCCATTCTCTAAGCACTTATGAAACCAGGCGGTGTTCATGGCTGAAACGAATACAACCGTGAGAACCATAGATGGTTAAGGATTGATCGTGTGACTTATGTTGTCTAGGTATACAACAAAGCTCGACGGTTCAAAGATATCAAATCTACCGATTGACCGAGTATATCCGATATAAGTTCACTACGGAAAGTTCAAAGGGAAACTTACTTATCCAGATGCAATTAATTCTTGCATGTAAAACACACACGCGTCCGTGCATTTCTTTATTTTATAGCCATTCCCCATTCATGTGGGGGATTGTTGGGATTTTAAGCTTGTGTAGCTTAAAGAGGGTGAATGAGAAATGGAGGGAAAATGAAATATTTGAGTTTCCCTTGGCAAAGGGACATTGTCCCATATCGGAGGAAGAAAAGGCTTTTGATGGGTATATATATAATTGCTCTTCTTCTAGCTCTTAAAGAGTTAAGAAGAAGGGAAGCCTCGCGCCGTCGTCGTCGTCGCTCGCTCGGCTCGGCTTCGGCTTCGGAATTAACGAAAAATTCAATTCGGAATAACCCGCGACCCGGTTCGGTCAGGCCCGTTTTCTTTCTCGGATTATTTTAAATACATTTTCCTGCAATATTTCAAACAACCCTGTTCCAACAGCCATGGCTGTTTCTGAAAGGTTGCAAACCTTTTCAGAAACAATGCCAGCAACTCTATAAATAGAGTTTGAATCCCAGAATCTTTCCTTACGAAATTTTCTGAGCTTCTTCTTCTTCTTCTTCTTCTGCACAAAAACATTCCAGTGTATTTTACAGCCTTCGAGTGGCTTGCTGTTCACCGGCGCTTTGGTACCAATACTCCGGTGAGTTAAATCGTTCTATCCTGGGAGGATATATTCCAGCACCTCGGGTACTTGAGGGAAATAATTTTCTTAAGGATACACTGTATATTCAGTGGGCTCGATTTATTCCTATACTATTTTTTTTTTCAGAATCTATTTCGTTAAACAAATATTACTAACTTTCTGTTTTGTTTTTTCAGAAAGTTTAATTATTTATTACAGCAATACAGAATTATAACAAATTAACCTGCACAAAAACATATTGTCCGACAAGGCCGTGATAATTGAATAGAAGGGTCACTAAAGAACCCTCTCATTATAGTGTTCTTCACGAGAAAAAGTTTATCCCAGTTCTCTTTTTCTACATATAGTATACATAAATATATGTTTCTGCATGTATTCAAAAGAAGAAGAGGAAGAATAAAATGAATAAAGCTAGAAAGAAAAAGGGATTAATTTTTTTTTGAATCTGGGCATCCCGAAATGCATTTTCTTTACCTTTCTTTTTGATTTCCGTTTCTTCACCAAGCTATGTCTTTTTTATGCTTAACATTCTTGCTTCTATCATTTTATTTCTTTATTTTATCTGGAAAGATATACACAACAGTGTGCACTGAAAATTTTAAATCTTTTTTGCCTAAAAGTTTCTTCGTTTGCCTTTTATCGACAACTGTATGTAATATTATGACAACTCGAGCTGTCTTAACTTGGGTTTCTTCTCAATCGCAAGTGGAAGTTTTTTTTTTTTTAATTTTAGGGCTTGGGTTTCTGATTGAGAAAACTACCCTATGTAGCCCATGTTTTTGCATATTGACACAAAATAGCCCTTCGGCCCAAACATATTACATCTAATAGCCCGAAATATCTATTTTGTATATTTATTGTATAGTGACAGTTTATTTTGTATATTTGTTGTATAGTGACAGTCTATTTTATATAGTGACAGTATATTTTATATAGTGACAGTATATTTTGTATATTTTTTTGTATAGTGACAGTCTATTTAGTATATATTTTGTATAGTGACAGTTTATTTTGTATATATTTTGTATAGTGATAGTCTATTGTATATAAATTATATAGTGACAGCCTATTTAGTATATTTTTATATAGTGACAGTATATTTTCTATATTATTTGTATAGTGACAGTCTATTTTAGTATATATTTTGTATAGTGACAGTCTATTTTGTACATATTTTGTATAGTGACAACCTATTGTATATAAATTGTATAGTGACAGTCTATTTTTGTATAATTTTTTGTTTCAATACTACTAATTCACTGCTAAACCAATCCTATATTTTGTATAGTGACAGTCTATTTAGTATATTTTTTATATAATGACAATTTATTTTTGTATATATTCACTATACAAATTTTTGTTTCAATACTACTAAGAACCAATTTTTTTGGTTTCAATACTACTAATTCACTTGGTTTATTTCAAAAGGACTGAATTTTTATAGGCTAAAGAGAAAATTAAATATGCAAGATCCATCAATTTATACACAAATAAAACCACAATTTCCAGAGCAAGAACACTTGAAATGTCCAAGATGTGATTCACCAAACACAAAATTCTGTTATTACAACAATTATAATCTTTCTCAGCCACGTCACTTTTGTAAGAGTTGTCGTAGGTATTGGACCAAAGGTGGTACTCTTAGGAATATTCCAGTTGGTGGTGGTTCTCGTAAGAACACAAAAATGTTCTTCTTCATCCAATAAGAAAATTTTCTCCTCAACGACGTCGTCTTCAGTTTAATCTTCAAAACCTGATCAGATAACAAATCCAAAACCAGAGCCATTTGGTATACCTGCAATTCCAGCTTTTGATCAGAACCTTAGTAGAGTGATTGGTATGACTAATGGGCAATTCAGTTCGCTGTTGGAGTCAAACGGGCCGCAATTTGGGGCTTTGCTGGAAGCTTTGAATACGAATAATAATGGGTCCAATTTGCAGTTAGGCGAATTTGCAAGGAATCAAAATACCAATTTGGATTCGGGTTCGGGCTCAAATGGTACACGTCAAAATGGGAGTAATACAAATGGATATTTGGGATAACAACGGCTTCTTCGGCTGAGAAAAATGCGTATGATCGCTGAGAGAAGGAAGTTATGGTTTTGAGTGGCAGTGATATTGGGCTAGCCTTTTAATTAGTTTTGGGCTGTTAATTGTATGATTTATTTTGTGGCTAGCTATTGTCATTAGTTTTTCCCGGATGGCTACAAACACTACTAGAAATTCGGCAAAAACCGACCAAGGTCGACCGACCAACTTTGGTCGGTTTTTTAAAATATTTTTTTTAATTTTTTTTTTACGAAACCGACCAACTTTGGTCGGTTTTCTTTGGCGCAAAAATGCGGGAAACTATTTTTGAGTCCCGCGAAATTTATATTTCAAGAAACCGACCAACTTTGATCGATTTTTCCATTAAAATAAATAAAAATTAATATTAAAAAAACCGACCAAAATTGGTCGGTTAATTCGGCGGGTCATTTAAAAAAATCGACCAACTTTGGTGCCAATTGATACCCATTGGAGACGGGTGACAATGTATATCATACTCTATTACAAGCGTGACAATAATTTCAATTTTAGTTCTTTATAGCCTATTTCGTTTGCTAATGTTAGCCCTTGTTTGATACGGAATAGTTTTAATTTGCAGCGAGACGTAAGGCAGGCTTCATCTTGCTTGAGTGTCCGAGCATCTACTTATCTTGATCATTTCTAAAAATCTCACCAAATTAAAAGCACCATTTTCAAATTGAGTCTTGATATTACCGTGTCTTTGGAGATTCTTCCATCTTTTCTACCTTTTGGCACATCCCAAGTAGGAGCTCCAGACTGGACAAAATATATATGCCCAATAAATAATTTCACATTAGTAAAGAAGTAATATTGCTTTTCTTTTTTGGTTTGCTAGGAATGGTTTTTATGGTAATATCATGTTTATTTTTATTTGCCAGCAATGAATAGTTTAGCAAAATATCAGCACAAGAGACCACTCCAGGGCACAAATCCTCAATTTGTTTCTTAACAGCGTCTATGACATAGAATGCATGCAATGAGATGTTAGGGGGTCCATCTTTTTCTGCTTTATTGTTTCTCGTTGAGTTCAGCAGCACAGAGCCATCACAACCCTATAAAACCATAAATAGTTAGTTAATATTATGCCCGGGTAAAGTGGATATAATATTCAATAGTATAGGGATATTTTTGACTATTTTCCGTAAAATTAAAAAGTATTATGATTTTTATGGCAGCCATAAAAATAGAGGATAAGTGAATAAAAGAGGCATTATTGCTTTCGATTCTAATATCCGATCGAATTAGACAAACAACTGTTTGAATCGTCACCAATGTTTCCATGAATCTGACCGGGCCTTAACCCTAGTTTGCAATCGTTGAGCCATAAGTGTAATCTGTCAAAACTTGGACGGATTGGATTGTCAATCTAGTCAAAGCTCAAATTAACCTAACCTAAGGTTGGGTCATTTTAAACTATACATATAGTCCAAATTAATCAATAGGAAAACTTTGTCGAGTGAATTCAAAGTTGTTCTGTCTATATAATCTCATCAAACATAGAAAAAGATTTTCAATCTCTATAAAAAAGGAAGTTTGGTTTAATTTGATTTGATAATATTTAAATTGCTCAAATTGACATATTCTGTTGGGGGTTGGATCATAGCTTATTCATCGACTTAATTCGTTCTGTTCAGGTTCATGACCCAATCATTTACTCTACTCATTTTAACCTACTATTCAAATTTGACCCAACCTGTCTACTTTACACTCTGGTCAAAGGCTTGACCGCGTCTCCACCCTAAGCAAGGTCAATAGCTGCAGTGAACAATAAATCATATAGATTGGTTGTGGTCACTATACAATTTTACCATGATGGCTAACTATGGCAGCAGCTGTAGTTTGTAATAACTATTAACTGGCGTGATGGGATAAAATTTTGGTGTAGAAGGTGCTAGATAAACTTTGGCTTCACGATCCTATTGCTAGAGGAAAAGCCACTATATATAGGTTTGAGCCATTGTGCTAATGCAGATGGAAAATATGTTACCATCTAGCCTCCATCAGAGAATGATCGTTGCTTTTATAAATGGAAGGAATGGATGCTTTAATAGCATATCAGCAGTCCATCGCGATCTCGGCTCCTTAACAAGACACTTTTTCAGAAAATCTTCAGCCTCTTTCGACAATCTTTTGTTCTGCAAATCCGGTGATCCCATTCCAATTTTGCACAATAGATAAACAACGTTGTTAGCTTCACTGCAATCCCATACTGTCTTCCCTGTAACCATCTCAAAGACAGTGCATCCGAAAGCCCAAATATCAGCTTCAGGTCCGTATTCGTTATCAAGAACTAATTCTGGCGCCATGTACATAGGTGTTCCTTTGAGTCCGTGCTTTCTTTTCTGACTCTTTACTCCTCCAACCTTCTTCGCGAACCCGAAATCAGCAATTTTGGCAACTTTATCAGTACCAACTAGAAGAATGTTATCTGGTTTAATGTCACGGTGAACAAAACCTCTTCCATGAATATGACTAAGCCCCAATAGAATCGATTTCGCGTACTGTTTTACCTCAAAATCTTGCAACCCGTGCCTTGAATTTTGACCAATCCGATCAGCTAAACTTCCAGCAGACGCGTACTCGAGTAACATGTTGTACAATATCTTCCCATCTTCTTCAGTAACATTAGCTCCGAAACATCGAATAACGTGATCACAATCTTGAAACTCGTGTAGTAATTCTCTCTCTTTCTGTAACGACTTTGAACGCGAAAACAAGACAGATTTTACTGCGATTGTCGACGGAATATCAATGGAGAAGTTTGTTGTTGTTGCTGAAGTGACGATACCAAAACTGCCTCTTCCGATGGTTTTGCCTCTCGTCCATATTATTGGATGATCGGTGATCGCCGCCATTGAATCAATTTTTTTCTTGCTCTCAATAGTAATTGATAACCTGGTTTTTGTTTTGTTTTGGTAACTTTCTGTTATTGCTGTACTTACTTATATATAAGTAGGAGTTACCTAGTTTTCCTTTTCCCTATTAACATATGATTACGTGTTTCTTGAGTTACAAGCTAGGTTTTTATTTTAGGGCCGAGAAACTAAAGTTGTAAAGTTTCCAAAATTTGTTTCTTTTCTCTTTTTCCTATATTGTAGTAATTTGTAACAAATGATTACCATTTTTACAAGTAATCTTACTAATAGCTGTTAATTAATAGGTACAGATTTGATGAGAAGTTCACGTATAAGGAATCTTTCCAGAACACTCATACTTTAGGGCTATTTTTCGCCGATGAAGGTCATGGTTCAATGTAGCAATTGAATTTTCTTTCTCATTTATGCTTTAGCTATGCAAAAAGAAAATAAATTTGGTCAAGTCTCAAGCACGAAACGGAAGATTGATAAGTCTAAGTAAATAATTCGTGAAATTAGTATTCTTTGTTCTAGCTCTCCTAGAAATATTCTACCTTGCCAAAAAGGAAAAAGACACTATAAACAAAAAATATTGCTAGGGTATACTATAAACTATGCATTTTGTTATAGTATTTTTTATGAAATAATTATTTATTTATTTATTCAATTCAATAAAATTTTATTTTAAATAGGTCATGTATTTGTTGTGTGTGCTTTGCATATATAGTAGATGATTTAGTGTATATAATTGAGCTTATACACGGAAGATTAAATCATCGGTTCTTATAAGTCATAAAGTTTATGGTCACAATTTATTGACAAAGTTGCACAAACCGTCGGAATGGCGTTGTAGCACAAGATTAAATATAATTTATCTTGATTATGAGAATGATTTAATTCCAACTTCTTGTACTTATACTCTAAATCTTGATATAATTATTATTAGTTGGGCATGTTATTTATTGTTTTGATTTATTAAAAGCAAGATTCTTTAACAAGCCTGGTAAATTGGACAATAGTAATATAGGGAGAAATTCAAAAATAGCCAGATTTACAAGTAGTCATTCAAAAATAGCCACAATTTCAAAAGTAATCGAAATTTAGCCACTTTTCATGTAAAAGTATACCCTAACTCTAGTATATTTATACTGGACTTCCAGCATAATATACTGAAGTTCCAGTATAATATACCGATCCAGCATAATATGCTAAAAGTTCATACACAGTTGCTCCAATCTCCAGTATATCATACTGGAACTTTCCGCGTGTTGGAGTTCCAGCATAAAATGGTGGAAGTTCATACACAGGTACATCGATCTCCAGTATATTATGCTGGAACTTTCCGTGTTACAGCAAAATAGTGACTAATTTTAAATGACTTTACAAACGCTGGCTATTTTTGAATGACCAGTCCAAAAACTGGCTAACCCGTGCTATTTTTACTAGTAATATACTTACATTGACAAAATAATAATTAGTTGATAGAATCCATATCTCGACTTTGAGATTGATAATATACCTTTTTGAAAGCTTATAAAGTTTTATGGATAAACCCGCCCATTGAATTTTGTATCCAGGGCATAAAATAGACTAATCAAATGTTTAAAGGTAGTAATCGATATATAAATTAAATTGTCAGTAATTTAAATTGATTGATTAATATCTGAATCTTAACACGAGGATTTAAATGAGATTTTATGAAAGAATTTTGAAATTAAACTAAGGAGTACAATTACGAATTTTTAGTGAAATAATTCGCAATTTACTACGGTTGAAGTTAATTTCAAATTTTCGAAATTAATTCCATAATAGGGAGCCTTGTTAATTAAATTCTATGGTTCCTACTGTTTTGACCTTGTGCGTGTATATATATATATGGGTTTTTCTGCCGCAGGGATGGCCGAATTTTTGGTGCTTTTTTTTTTCTCAAATTTCGCTCATACTAAATTTATTCTTTCCAGATATTATTTGAGTAATACAGTAAAAGACTACGAGATGTTAGGAGATTGTGATCGTGTTGGTCATGGCATTTTGATTAAGTTGTTCTGGAATTGGAGGCTAACGTAAAAAACGTACTTAGTTCAAGCTTCAAGAGGTAACTCGTGTAAACTCCATATGTGCTAATTATTCAATTTACACGTGAACTTTCTAAGGGGATCAAGCCAAAACGTAGTTTTTTACATTTGTATAATTCCAATCAAAATTGATAATCATCATCCTTCCGGTAACTTTCTTCTTTTGTTGGATCTGCAATTCAACAACTTCATTGGTTTTAGCTTATCCATCTCCGTATTATTGCGAAAATCATCAATCAATCGATCACTTCCTCTAGCAATTTCTATAAACAAAAGTGGGTTGAGTTCCTTTTTTCTTGTCTGCTCAGATGAAAGGAAAGGATGCTTCAATAGCATATCAGCAGTCCATAGCGATCTCGGCTCCTTTACAAGACACTTTTTTTAAAAAATCTTCAGCTACTTTTGACAAACCTTTGTTCTTCAAATCCGGTGATCCCATTCCAATTTTGCACAATAGATAAACAACGTCGTCAGCTTCACTGCAATCCGACATTATCTTCCCTATAACCATCTCAAAGCCAGTGCACCCAAAAGCCCAAATATCGGCTTCAGGTCCGTACTCGTTATGAAGAACTGATTATGGTGCCATGTACATAGGTGTTCCCTTGAGTCCGCTCTTTATTTTCTGACTCCTCACTCCAACCTTCTTCGTGAACCCAAAATCAGTAATTTTGGCAACTTCGCGAATGTTATCCGGTTTAATATCAAGGTGAACGAAACCTCTCCTGTGAATATCACTAAGCCCCAAGAGAATCGATTTCACGTACTGCTTTACCTCAAAATCATGCAACCCTTTCCCTGAATTTGATTGTCATTTTGTGCGGAAGAAGCTTGAGATGGTTTGATTTCTCTTCATTTCATCTCCTCTTCATCTCAACTGGCCGATATTTTCACTAAATCCTTGTCTGGTGTTCCACACAATCTTGCTGGGAGTTCTCTCACCCCAAAGCTTGAGGGGGTGTTAGCATATATAGCATAGATGGCCTAATTGATAGACGTGATGAAGTCCCAACATAGTAGCAATCCCAATATGTAAAGGCCTGTAACGACCCGACCGGTTATTTTGAGTATTACAACCTTGCTTCCCCCATTACTGCTAAAATTGAGCTTTACAGTTGTTGTGTGACTTGTCGGGGCAATTGGTTCGGGTCTAGTGAGATTTTGGAATGAATTGAAACATCTAGTTCCAAGGTTTAAAACTTAAGTTAAAAATAATGATCGGATATTGACTTATGTGTAAACGACCTCGGATTCGAATTTCGATGATTTCAATAGCTCTTTATGGTGATTTTGGACATAGGAGCGTGTCCGGAAAATTATTTGGAGGTCCGTAATGGAATTAGGCGTGAAATGCCGAAAGTTATATTTTTGAAAAGGTTGACCGAGGTTTCACTTTTTGATATCGAGGTCGGAATCATATTTTTGAAATTGGAACAGCTTTGTTATTCCATTTACGACTTGTACGCAAAATGTGAGTTCATTCCGGATTGATTTGCTATGTTTCGGCATCGAACCTAGAATGTTCGATGTCGATTCTTCAAGAATATGTGGTATCACATCAAGAAAATGAGCTCCAAATTCAGGTTTGATTAAATTATTAGATCCGTATTAAAATTACGGAGCCATAGCAAAAAGAATCGTTGAATTCTGACATCGTATGAGAGAGTTATGCCTATTTCCGTATCGGGAATAATTTTTTCGTCGCCGCGAGCGCCCAGGGTAGCGTGGGGCGCTAGCCTTGGCGCTGGAAATTTTGGGATGCTGGAAACTGTGCCACAGGCAGCGCCCCACGCTACCTGTGACATCCGAAACATCTGAGGGTCTATAAAACAGGGTTCTTGCCATTTTTACTCATTTTTGAGATTATGGAGCTCGGTTTATGCGATTTTTGGGCGATTTTCACGGGAAAACATTGGGGTAAGTGTTCCTTATCCTATATTGATTATATTTCATGATTCCATACTCATTTACATCATGAATCCATGAATTTATGGAAGAAAAATCAGATTTTTATAAAATCTTCCAAAAATATAAAATGAAGATTTGAAGGTCAATCCGATGTCGGAATTTGATAATTTTTGTATGGTTGGACTCGTATCGGAATGGGTGTTCGGATTTTGTAACTTTTGTCGGGTTCCGAGACGTGGGCCCCACGGGCAATTTTTGAACTAAATTTCGAATTTTTATGGAAAATTAGCATTTTCATATGGAATTGATTTCTATACCTCGTGTTGATTGTATCAAATTATTTTGACTAAGATTCGAGGCATTAGGAGGCCGAATCACGAGGAAAAGGTTTATTGGATTAAAGAATTTTCTTGGATTAAGGTAAGTAACTCTTGTAATCTTGGAGTTGAGGGTATGAACCCTGAATATATGTATTTTGTGAATTGTTGGGAGGTGACGCATATGCTAGGTGACGGACGTGTGGGCGTGCACTATAGAAATTACAACATAATTGTTTATGTGGAATGTTATAGTTAAATAACCTTGGTATTTTTCATGCGGTTTTATGTGTTAAAGAAATTGAGCTGAAAAGCATATTACAAATCATGTTGAGGCTATGTGCCAGTATTATTGGAACCCACAGAGGTCATATTGCTGTGAATTATTGTGTTAAATTAAAAAGTCATACTCAGTCATATTCATTTCATTGCATATCATAACTCAGTTTTATGACTCTATTTTGATGCATAAAAATATTTTAGGTCGAATGCCCTGTTTTACTGAG
Source organism: Nicotiana tabacum (assembly GCF_000715075.1). Lineage (NCBI taxonomy): Eukaryota > Viridiplantae > Streptophyta > Magnoliopsida > Solanales > Solanaceae > Nicotiana > Nicotiana tabacum. The sequence continues at coordinate 12,177,550 of NC_134094.1, read as the reverse complement.
ATGCCCGAGTGGCTTGAGAGGTTTATGACTGAGTGAGGCCGAGGGCCTGATTTATGTTTCATATTCATGGGATTGGGCTGCACGCCGCAGCATGTTGCATATTCATGGGATCGGGCTGCACGCCGCAGCATGTTTGATATCGGCCGAGGGCCTGATTGTTGAGGATGAGTGTGGATCGGGGCTGCCCGCCTGCAGCATACCTGAGTGAGGCCGAGGGCCTAAATTGTGAGGAAGAGTGTGGATCAGGGCTGCCCGCCTGCAGCATACTTTATTATTATCGCACGTGAGTTGTCCATGCAGATTATAGTGCTTGGGATAAAGGATCCCCTCTGGAGTCTGTACACACCCTCAGTGAGCGCAGGTACCTACTGAGTGCGAGTGCCGAGTGCCGAGTGTTGAGTGACTGGGAGGCATGAGTGATTGTGAGGTATGCCCGAGTGGCAAGAGTGATTGTGAGGTATGCCCGAGTGGCAAGAGTGATTGTGAGGTATGCCCGAGTGGCACGAGTGACTGTGAGGTTTGCCCAAGGGGCTGTATATGAGTGATGTTCTGCCCGAGGGGCTGTTTATGATTTTATCAATGAATTGCATCGCATTGGCATGCACACATGACATACAAGCATAGAGATGTATTTTTTCCTCATGCTGTACAACATCACATCATTCATGATTTCTCACACATTTTTGACAGATAGGCATAGTGATGCATTTGTTTTACACGGGTTATCCGAAAGGAAAATGAAACATCTTATTTATTATTGACAAGGTTTTGGGAGAAATTTAATGTTTTCAAACTATTTATGTTATTGGAAACTTCGACAAACGATTTGGGTTTTCACTGAGATATTTGAAAGGAAGAACTATAATTTTTGAAATCATTATTTGCCTGAGTATTTTATCCCTGAGTTATTTCTGGTATTATTTGCTTTATGTTGTTATGGATTGTTGTGTACTATTGGTTATGGACCCGACCTTGGTAGAAGCTCGTCACTACTTTCAACCTACGGCTAGGTTTGTTACTTACTCAGTACATGGGGTCGGTTGTACTGATACTACACTTCTGCACATTGCATGCAGATGTTGGCTGTTGTTGTTGCTGTGCTAGCTGGTTGCGGGACTTGAAGTTGTACCTGCGTTCCTGTTGTAGCTGCCTCTTGTTCAGGGTAGCCTTAGATTTATAAAAGCTCTGTTTATGTATTATTCAAACAGACTATGTATTTATTTCGTTTCCGCTTTGTATACTCTATTCTTAGAAGCTCATGATTTGTACTACCAGTTCTTGGGGAGATGTATCAGTTTTAGATATTTTCTTTTAATTAATTTCATTGGAATTGGATAGTTGGAAATTGGCTTACCTAATGGGTTGGGTTAGGTGCCATCACGACTAGTGGAATTTTGGGTCGTGACAATTTGGTATCAGAGCACTAGGTTCATAGGTTCTACAAGTCATGAGAAAGTGTCTAGTAGAGTCTTGCGGATCGGTATGATGACGTCCATACTTATCTTCGAGAGGCTACAAGGCATTTAGGATAATTTCCCATCTTTCTTTCCTTATCGTGTGGAATTGATTCAACTTGAAATATAACTTTTTGAATTCCTTCCACGTATTCGTATGCGCACATGAGCGCTCGGTATCAGTTGTGCATCGCCGGCTTGTGATTCTATAAATGAGGTTCGAGGTGTGTATTTTGTGTTTTGGTGATAGGCCAGTCTGGAGGACTTGAGGCCAAGTTTAGACCGCAGCTTAGGCTCGGTAGCTTCAGTTATAACCTGTACATTTGGACTCATATGTCCGGTAATATCCCTATGAGTGGAAGTTGTGGCTCGATGAGCGGTGGAATGACTTTGTGATGAGTATGATGTAAATGCGGGATGTGTTAAGACGATTTGAATATGACGAGAAGTGTTTCCTTGAAATGTAAAGGAAAGGCCATTGGATGCTTGATTTTCGAATTGATGTGGCGTATAGTCTCTAGTAAGTATGTTTTGAAGGATCTTTCACATGGTTAAATTTTGGGGTAAAACTAAATTCTCACGTCTGGTTAATGAGTTTGGACTCAGATAAACTAAGTGATTACATAGTAATTGTGAATGTGAAAGGGTATAACAAGATACCAGAGTGAGGCTAAGTAGGTGGATTATCCCCTGCGGAGTAATCTACGTAGGAGTATTCCTTATGATATGAGTAGAGAGTTTCTTTTCTACCAACGGGGTGTATGGGTAGAGATTTGAATCTGAAACTGGTTGAGAAAGTTGACTTGTGTGTTAAGATGATAAATACGAGCTTAGCGGATGATTGAGGTATTTTTATGGTTGGCGTTGTATGAACTTGGGAAGAAGTTTCGTTGGACTGACTGTGACATTATGGCAGTAAAAAAAAAGTATTGGTTTTGTGAGTTATGTAATATTTTAATCTATGGCTTTCAGCCAAGTGGGGGAGTCTGCTATTGACAATTTAATTTCATGGTTAGGTGTTAATTTTTAATTTTGGTCTGAGGCATACTTGTGAAATAGCTATGACTTGCAAAAGTTGAGATCGAGGATGACTCGAATAAGGAAATTTCTGGTTAAGGATTATATTGCACGTATGAGTAAATGGAATTCGCGGGATGAGTGAGTTGTTATGGGTGAATGATGTAGTGCACACAGAGTATGGATTTGATAGGTGGTGTTAAAGTAGAGTTACTTCCTTGAGTATTGTTGTACTAATGGGGCACGTGTCTTTCGACCCATTTGGGCGGTGCAATTAAATTTGAGCAAAGTAGGTGACTCCCGAGAAAATTCCAGTGGGTTTGAGAATTATATATAGCAATTGAGAATATTTTCGGACTTGTGTATGGATAAAATCCGAGATTTGCGTTTGATGGTGCCTGGACTTGCGAAAATTCTATATGACTAAGGATTCTACATTTTTGTATAAGGAAGGTAAGAAGAACAATTTCAAATTCACATAAGGTATTCTCAAAGTGAGTGTTATAGTTGTGGTATTTTTGAAGGTGCTTAAGAAGAATACAGGTGCTTATGGGACGTAGGGCGTTGTGGTTCTTTGGTAAGGTTTGTAGGGTGAGTTGTAGTTAAAGATCATGGTATTTTAGCAAGAAGAAGTATCAATCTGAAGACAAATTTGGAAGGAACTCGGAGAAAATAGGACAACTGGGTAGTAGGTTGGATCAGTATGGTAATATATATGATCGGTTCTTTGGGTGCTTATGATGTGGGGGGTGGGTTTTCTACAGGTGCTTTGTGGCAATACACCTAGACTTGGCGACTTGCGTGGCTTGGATAAGTTGGAGAGATTCGGTCTTGGTGGCTTGGTTGTGCAAATGGATTCCAAAGAATTCTTGATGGTTTCTACCGGTGTGGAGAACGTGTTATGTATTGTGATTTTCTCCTGAAAAGAAGCAAGAGAAAGGTTTATAACTAAAAGGGTATGTAAATTATTGGTGACTCAAAGTTGATAATGGGATTCTTGTGCTTGTCACATGATGGCATAATAGATGCGGTGAGTTGTGTGGGATTAAGGTTGGCGTGTGCAAGGTCACGGTTTAGCCTTGAAAGGGAGGTCATAAATTCTTAGAGGCATGAACAGTTTTCGATGTCTAGATTAATACTATTACTACTTGGTGTTGTATGAGAAGGGGGCGGACTTCAGAAGGCGCACTGTATTTTGACTTACGGATGTATAAATTTGTATTGCGATACTCACACTGTTGATAGAATGCTGATATTCAAATTTTGACAAGTGGCACGGAAGAATTTTTTTTAAAGTATTTCTCGTGGGATGATCTTGTATTAGAGAGGTGTTAGACATTCGGGCGGTGGAGATGGAATCAAATATGGTGATTCGCGTGTTCTATGGATTTGGAGATTGGGAGTTCTCAAGAGCGGATTGTTTAATGGTTATGGACTGTGAAGTTGTGGCCGGAGCTGGCCAGATGATAGAATGTGTTATGATTCAGTCATTATGGAGTTTCGGAAGAATTTTTATCTATTTGTGGGTAACCCGAGTTGATTTGGCGGTCCATTAGTAGGCCCAATTAAGATGTGTATTCTACACCGAGCCGGAATGGTTGACTCCATACTGCTATTGATGAGGGATGTGACATTTGGTTGATGTTGAGCTTATTCGTGTTCTGAGATGATCTGTGAGTTGCTCCTTTATGCTACGAGGAGTTGTGATTCATTGGTTATGTGCACAGATAGTGCGGTCCTATTTGAGTTTATAGTGGAATTTGAGCGTAATGAGTATTTTGGTATTGCATGATCGATTGCGTAATGGTTATGTTCTTTCAGGTTTTATGTGGCATTTTTGTCATTTGCCTCTCCGTGGTTATTAATTTTGAGCAGGGTGGCGCGGGGTATATTATATAGACCAACGTTTGGATGGGGACACACATTGCAGCAGAGCTATATTAAGGTATGAACCTTGTGTTAGAATCAGGTGATGGTTCTACGGTGTATGATGAATTTTCAGCATTTCGTTGTGGCGGTAGTTATTAATATTGCAGGGCAGTTCTCTCATTTGAGTCATTTTTCATGACTGAGTATATTTAAATTGTTGCGTATTGGTGCACAGATGGCATGAGTTGTGGCTCTGAGTTATATTGGTGCGGCATGACTGTGGAAATAGTTGTGTTTAGTAATATAAGGTCATTGGACCTCAAATGGGTACTATCATGTTTGATTACCGTATGTTAGGGAGGATAATATTGAAAGTCGGCTCAAAAAGCGATTATGGTTCTGGTTGGGCGAGAGAGCTCCATGACTTGTTTATTTCGCGTGTTTCTTTTATTATCAACAGGGTACAAAGGTTTTGGGATGAGGTTTGGTTCGATATGGGTTTAATACAAGTATGCGGTTAGTTTTGGAGTAGTCACTGCGATCGGGAATGGTGCTACGAGCAAGCGAGTTGTGTAATATGTTGGTTGATTATATCCGTGGTGATAGTTATAGCTCGATGCAACTTGTTCGGATTTATACGGTGTGTAAGTTTAAGACTTGTGTCTTGAAAGAAATTCTAAAGGTTGGAAATAAAATTCCAAGGTTTATGGGCTAGAGTTAAATTAATGAATTCAGTTGGATTGTGTTGTCAAGCCTATATGGAATAGGGTGACGTGGGTTCACCCCCGGGTACGTGTGTGGTAAGATGGAACGGTGATTTGATGGCTTGGAAACAACTCTTGAACGTATGTTTAAGTGGGGGAGAATGTAACGACCCGACCGGTCATTTTGAGTATTACAACCTTGCTTCCCCCATTACTGCTAAAATTGGGCTTTACAGTTGTTGTGTGACTTGTCGGGGCAATTGGTACGGGTCCAGTGAGATTTTAGAATGAATTAGAACATCTAGTTCCAAGGTTTAAAGCTTAAGTTAAAAATAATGACCGGATGTTGACTTATGTGTAAACGACCTCGGATTCGAATTTTGATGATTCCAATAGCTCCGTATGGTGATTTTGGACTTAGGAGTGTGTCCAGAAAATTATTTGGAGGTCCGTAATGGAATTAGGCTTGAAATGCCGAAAGTTGAATTTTTGGAAAGGTTGACCGGGGTTTTACTTTTTGATATCGAGGTCGGTATCATATTTTTGAAGTTGGAACAACTTTGTTATTCTATTTACGACTTGTACGCAAAATGTGAGTTCATTCCGGATTGATTTGCTATGTTTCGGCATCGAACCTAGAATGTTCGATGTCGATTCTTCAAGAATATGTGGTATAACATCAAGCAAATGATCTCCAAATTCAGTTTTGATTGAAGTATTAGATCCGTATTGAAATTACGGAGCCATAGCAAAAAGAATCGTTGAATTCGGACATCGTATGAGAGAGTTATGCCTATTTCCGTATCGGGAATGATTTTTCGTCGCCGCGAGCGCCCAGGGTAGCGTGGGGCGCTAGCCCTGGTGCTGGAAATTTCGGGATGCTGGAAACTGCGCCACAGGCAGCGCCCCACGCTACCTGTGACGCCCGAAACAACTGAGGGTCTATAAAACGGGGTTCTTGCCATTTTTACTCATTTTTGAGTTTATGGAGCTCGGTTTATGCGATGTTTGGGCGATTTTCACGGGAAAACATTGGGGTAAGTGTTCCTTATCCTATATTGATTATATTTCATGATTCCATACTCATTTATATCATGAATCCATGAATTTATGGAAGAAAAATCAGATTTTTATAAAATCTTCCAAAAATATAAAATGAAGATTTGAAGGTCAATCCGATATCGGAATTTGATAATTTTTGTATGGTTGGACTCGTATCGGAATGGGTGTTCGGATTTTGTAACTTTATCGGGTTCCGAGATATGGGCCCCACGGGCAATTTTTGAACTAAATTTCGGATTTTTATGGAAAATTAGCATTTTCATATTGAATTGATTTCTATACTTCGTGTTGATTGTATCAAATTTTTTTGACTAAGATTCGAGGCGTTCGAAGGCCGAATCACGAGGAAAAGGTTTATTGGATTAAAGAATTTTCTTGGATTGAGGTAAGTAACTCTTCTAATCTTGGAGTTGAGGGTATGCACCCTGAATATATGTATTTTGTGAATTGTTGGAAAGTGACGCACATGCTAGGTGACGGGCGTATGGGCGTGCACTATAGAAATTACGACATAATTGTTTATGTGGAATGTTATAGTTAAATAACCTTGGTATTTTTCATGCGATTTTATGTGTTAAAGAAATTGAGCTGAAAAGCATATTACAAATCATGTTGAGGCTATGTGCCAGTATTATTGGGACTCACAGAGGTCATATTGCTGTGAATTATTGTGTTAAATTGAAAAGTCATACTCAGTCATATTTATTTCATTGCATATCATAACTCAGTTTTATGACTCTATTTTGATGCATAAAAATATTTTGGGTCGAATGCCCTGTTTTACTGAGATGCCCGAGTGGCTTGAGAGGTTTATGACTGAGTGAGGCCGAGGGCCTGATTTATGTTTCATATTCATGGGATCGAGCTTCACGCCGCAGCATGTTGCATATTCATGGGATCGGGCTGCACGCCGCAGCATGTTTGATATCGGCCGAGGGCCTGATTGGTGAGGATGAGTGTGGATCGGGGCTGCCCGCGTGCAGCATACCTGAGTGAGGCCGAGGGCCTGAATTGTGAGGAAGAGTGTGGATCGGGGCTGTCCGCCTGCAGCATACTTTATTATTATCGCACGTGAGTTGTCCGTGCAGATTATAGTGCTTGGGATGAAGGATCCCTTCCGGAGTCTGTACATACCCCCAGTGAGCGCAGGTACCTACTGAGTGCGAGTGCCGAGTGCCGAGTGTTGAGTGACTGATAGGCATGAGTGATTGTGAGGTATGCCCGAGTGGCAAGAGTGATTGTGAGGTATGCCCGAGTGGCAAGAGTGATTGTGAGGTATGCCCGAGTGGCACGAGTGACTGTGAGGTTTGCCCGAGGGGCTGTATATGAGTGATGTTCTGCCCGAGGGGCTGTTTATGATTTTATCAATGAATTGCATCGCATTGGCATGCACACATGACATACAAGCATAGAGATGTATTTTTTTCCTCATGCTGTACAACATCACATCATTCATGATTTCTCACACATTTTTGACAGATGGGCATAGTGATGCATTTGTTTTACACGGGTTATCCGGAAGGAAAATGAAACATCTTATTTATTATTGACAAGGTTTTGGGAGAAATTTAATGTTTTCAAACTATTTATATTATTGGAAACTTCGGCAAACGATTTGGGTTTTCACTGAGATATTTGAAAGGAAGAACTATAATTTTTGAAATCATTATTTGCGTGAGTATTTTATCCCTGAGTTATTTCTGGTATTATTTGCTTTATGTTGTTATGGATTGTTGTGTACTATTGGTTGTGGACCCGACCTTGGTAGAAGCTCGTCACTACTTTCAACCTACGGCTAGGTTTGTTACTTACTCAGTACATGGGGTCGGTTGTACTGATACTACACTTCTGCACATTGCGTGCAGATGTTGGCTGTTGTTGTTGCTGTGCTAGCTGGTTGCGGGACTTGAAGTTGTACCTGCGTTCCTGTTGTAGCTGCCTCTTGTTCAGGGTAGCCTTAGATTTATAAAAGCTCTGTTTATGTATTATTCAAACAGACTATGTATTTATTTCATTTCCGCTTTGTATACTCTATTCTTAGAAGCTCATGATTTGTACTACCAGTTCTTGGGGAGATGTATCAGTTTTAGATATTTTCTTTTAATTAATTTCATTGGAATTGGATTGTTGGAAATTGGCTTACCTAACGGGATGGGTTAGGTGCCATCACGACTAGTGGGATTTTGGGTCGTGACAAGGCCCACTGTTTATTTGGTTGTATTCTTTTTGTATAAGAACCGGGTATTACACTTGTACAGACACCTTTTTAATAATGAATGAAGCTCATATTTTTTTTCAGATATTTCTCTCTCGAACATTCTAGGGTTCGTCTAACTGAAATCCTTCAATTTCTCTCTTTTCATTTGCAAATCTCATATGGTATCAGAGCGAACGTTGTTGGTTCACTACAAGAAAATAAGGCTATGACGACATTTTAAAAATGTCGCCATAGATCACATAAATGTCACAAAATGCTTAACTGACATTTATTTTACACTAAAAATAAATGTCGGAAATATCGATGTCGGGAATTTTCCGACATTTAAATTAGTGTCGTAAAATAATTAGTGACATTTGTTTTGTGACATGTTGTCAAATGTCAATGAGATGTACTCTTGACTCATCTTTCTTGCGACATAAAATAGAAATGTCGAAAAATATGTCTCGTCAATAGTTTTTCTGTTTTTGGTTTTTATATTAAAATAATATAATGAATTTTAAAATTCTTCATGATGAAATAATCATTTGATATTTCAGAACACCATACACCACAAAAATGAAACAAATAGCCACTTCTGCATACTCTTTTTGTAAAGAACTACAAACTGTAATTATCAAAATATTGTAAGCAACATAGTAATACATAATTGTTCTCAAACAAATATAAATTTTTTTATACATCTCTAAAATATGTTAAGATCGTCTATAGTCTAGGCGAATAATAATCAGCAATAGGGGACAAGATCTATCTCTAAACTTAGTTTCAAGCATTTTTTTATCTTGCTCGTGCCGTGTTGGAGAATATTACTCAAAACCAAATCTTCCATAATAACCGACTTTCCGTCATAACACTGGAACAACATCGAAAGGAGTTCTTGATTGATCGGCTAGCTAGAAGCCTTCCTTGAAATAGATCGTTACCCAAGTTGTGTATCCAGTACCACAACCTAGGTCACTGATCTATAAATTCAAACTTGTTGAACCTGTAACTCGTTAAAACATAAACAAACAAAAACATAAATAATACCCCCCTCTTGAGAAAAAAGATAGCTAACAAGTTGATAATAATCCTAAAATTCAGAATACCTTGTTATGTCCTTCCCCAATTTCATATTTTCTTGGCTTTTGCAAATGGAAATCTGGATGTTTTCAAGGAATCCCAAATCAATCGTGAGAAAGGGTTGAGGAAAGGTGAGAGGCGGTTAGGGTTTTGAAAGAAATGAATTAGAGTGAGGCCTTTATTAAGAGTTCCTAATTTGTTTTTCAGTAATAGTCTTAAAATTTTCTTAATATCCATCTATCACATTTAAGTTACAAATGCGGTAAATTTTTCATTTTTAGTTCTAAATGTCACTAAATTGTACTTTATTGTGATTTAAGATCAAAATCAAAATTATTATTTTTGTTATCGTTTTTTTACACTATTCTGTCGTTATTGTTATGTCAATATTTTAAACAAGCTTTTTATCGACATTTACTATCACTAATTAAATATAAAAAATGACTTTTTTTCTTGTACAAAGTACGATTTAACAATTAAAAAATATAGTGAAATTTTCAACATTAGATGTTGTATACGGTCGAAATCGGGCATGTCAGATATCTTAGGCACGAGGAGCTGCCCCGAGGGTAAGCTCGCAATAAACCAGGCTCGAGCTCAATAGCAAAGTACGGATCACGAAGATCGAAGTGCTCGCTGAAGATTGAGACCGAGCATAACCGACTTCGAGTAAGGCATAATAACGGAATGGCGAGATATTAGCAACAGACCGAAGATCTCGGAAGAAATCCCGGAACAGATCAAATCAAGCGGTTATTGACGTCAATCATGAGATTTGTTTTCGTTATTATATTTGTACCTTATTTAGGATTCCTCTACTATATAAAGAGGGACCACATTTATTTGTTAGGGGCATTGATTCACTGATAAAGATATATAAAAATACTGCTCTCTATTTTACTTACTATCCATTACTGTTCATCATTGTTTATCCTCTATTCTTTACTGTTCTTCTTACCCAACCTCGAGACCATCTTGAATTGAGGTCGAAAGCATTGCTAGAACACTGGTTTAATTTATTTTACTATTCAGATTATCTATTCAATTCCTTGTTTGTCAATTGGTATTGGATTAAATCATGTATCCTTAAAAATACTAAATAAGTTTAATTGTTAATCGGAGCGGGTGGTCGATAGTGAACCGACGAGACTCGGTCTTGTTTAAAAAGTAGCGGAGGAGGATCACGATCCCCCACAACGATGGATGGATTTGCCAGAGGCACACATCATACCTCTTGCAAAAGTCTAGAATGATCGGGTCCATCAGGCCTATTTTGAAGGGATAAGTATAAACACTTAAGTACCCCTCCACGTGGGTAGTAACTGCTTCCTCGGGCCCAAATACTACTACGTTCTTGCCTTCCCAATTGCAGTCCTTACGAACTATGAGAAGAATATCTTCAGTCACAGAACATATGTATCTCGAGACTCCTTCACCTTGGTCCTGTTTGCATGAACGCTTTCAAGGGAGGCTCGGCAACGGGTTCATTAGCAACCACAACAAGGGAAGCCATATCGAGGGCGACCACTTCAGGGCCAGCCGCTTCAGGACCAACGGGCAGTTGAGAAGATGAAGAGGCAACTTTTTGAAGAACGGTTTTCGATGGTTTGGCCATTGTCATCTGGGGGAGTGTTTGAAAATTTGAATAAAGAATGCAAAATTTTGGAAAAATGGGTTTTGAAGATGAAGAACACAATATGAAGATTTGAAGAAAATTTGGGGGAAAATCTGGAGATTAATATAGAAATTGAAGAACAAGGACGAAGATATGAAGGTTTGAAGAAGGTTTGATGATGACTGGAAAGCTTGAAGGTAGTACTTTAGTCAAAAAGTAGAAAAAGAACAAAGGAAGGAAGCTTTTATAGGGAAACAACTGACGCTGCGCATTCGAGGCAACCTGCCGATGAGTGACACGTGTCCGAAATCAGAACGATGCGACTGACGGGACGGTTCAGCTCCCTCGTCGTAACGTACGAAGGAAGGAACCGGAGTCATCTGTCATTTTCCATCGTTTTGGCAAGCCTACTCTCTAAGAAACAAGGGAATTATCTGTATACGGGTAAAACCGAGTCCAATGAGCACCCTGGTTTCCCAGTGAGGCAAACGGAGCAGGAACATGACCGTAAGGAATCGGAGTCAGAGCGAGGAGCCCCTCATATCGGAGCTCGAGCAAAACACCTGCCCTCGGGAGCATCGGGACCACATACTCCGGGTCCGGTTCGAGCCTCAAGACTTTGGAGAGAAATACCAAACAGCTGCGCCTGACTAACAAAGGTCCGTGATGTCCGTGACCAACTGGATATCACGGAGTGTACCTCGGCCCGTATCGGTAGAAAATTAGTGATTAGCAAAACGGAAGATTTTTACCTTTCTTAGAATTGTACGTAGGGTAAAACTCACCTACTATATAAAGGGAAAAGCTTATTATTCATAGAATACATTGTAACATGCATACCAAGGCAATTTACTCCTATTCTCTATGTTTCTAAAAGTTATTCAAAGTTCTTATTTTTGTTCATAAGTTCCTCATAAGTGCAAGCTCAGAACCGAAGGCAGGTTCCTCGTTGAGCCATTAACAGAGATCGGGATCACTCTTATCATTGGTTTGACCATTTATTACGTCTTTCATTTTCTTAATCTAATGTTATTAATCACTTGAATTGAATTAATTCACATATTCTTAAAACCTCATATAAATTCAATTGTTATCCGTTTTTAAGGGTAAACAATATCAATGTAAGTGAGCGATAAAACTTGAGCTCCTAAACAGGATAAAGGATAACAGTTAAGTTTCAATTGCTAGCGTTAAACATTGAGCAAATCTTAATCCCAAAGCGCATTTAGCCAGAAGTAGTGCGATACCAAAAATTAAAATAGCGATTAGGTAATGTGACTCATAAAGCGCAATCAAAAAATGCCACTCATTAATAATCACGATATATCGCAATTCGGGTACTATAAATGCAATTTCCAATTGAGACTTATATGCCGCAATCTCCTAATGTGACTTATAGGTCGCAATTGAGAATTGCGACTTATAATCCTAGCGACTTAGGAAGGTATTAACCAACCAACTGTCAGGACATACATTGGACATTCATAAACCTAAGAATTTAGTAACAACAAAAGAAGAAGAAGAAGAAGAAGAAGAAGAAGAAGAAGAAGAAGAAGAAGAAGAAGAAGAAGAAGAAGAAGAAAAACAAAAAGAGATCATGGAGAAGAAGCTGATTAATGCAAATCTATTTTTTTTTCCAAAAAAAAAAAAAAAGCCAGTCTGGTGCACAAGGTATTCTATGTTCACGCAGGGTTCGGGAAAAGGTCGTACCCAAAGGGATATGATGTAGACAACCTACCCTAATAGACACATTAGTGGTTATTTCCATGGCTCGAACCAATGACCTATAGGTCACACGGATACAACTTTACCTTTGTTCCAAAGCTCCCGTTTTATTATTTTTTTCGAATACAAATTTATTGGATATAAGGAAAATATGACATTCTTTTTGACAATTTTACAGAATGCATTATTGCCAAGCATATGAAAACTTGTTTGAGATTTCTTAGTGAACTAATTGATTCTGACATGATCCAAGAAAAAGATTTGCCATTTTGACATGAAACATGTGATGTGAATACCTTTGTTTGCTAGTAAGTCCCAAACAAAGGATAAAAGGACATGAATTATATTTTTTTTTTCTATTCAGAAGGGACTTGTGTGAAAGTTCTATTTTTTTTTCTTTTCCCATTTCTGTAGCGCCAAAAGCTTTATCAAATATGCATCATTGTCCTGTTGATTGATAGTTGAGAAATACTATTTCCCGGACAGACCTTTATACGTTAGGCCTATTTATCACCGTTGAAAGACATGATTTAATGTACCATATGAATTTTTCTCTCATTTAGTTAATTATGCAATAATAAAACAAATTGGTTCAAGTATCAAGCATAAATTAGAAGATTGACAAGATGAAGTAAATAATTTCTAGCTCTCATGAGAATATGCGTGGGAGTTGTTTGGTGATAAAGGTATTCTACCTTGTCAAAAGAAACTATAAACAAAAAATATGTCGTTTTTGTAATCTATATCTTTGGTGATAAACAAACATTTTCTCCCTTTAATAAAATTTTAAAAATGCTTATTTTATCCTAAATATAATGATAACCCTCGACTTTCTATTTTTCTGACAAAATATATAAAGAGACACTTAAAACTAGATTCAAATGTCCATCTCACACTCCAACTGACTCAATGATCAAGCAGATATATTTCAACTTGGCACAAGTGTGTTTCGTGGACACCCCGAGCTGACATGGCAAAATGTTTGATTTTCACACAACTTTGGATGCGTGAATTAAGCTCTTAAAATTATATTTTTGCTTGATTTTTTTTTATGTGGGGCCCACTTTCTTCTTCTCCAATCAAGGCATAGTCACCAGCACTCTTCCGTCATCATCACAAACTCATCACCACCCTCACGCTATCACCCCAACAAGAACAACACCAAATATACCATTCAATAACCCATAAAATTAAACAGTATTATGATTTTTATGGCAGCCATGGAAATAGAGGATAAGCGAATAGAAGAAGCATTATTGTTTTTGATTCTAATATCCGATCGAATTAGACAAGCAGCTAATTGAATCGTCGCTAATGTTTCCATGAATCTAACCGGGCCTTAACCCTAGTTTGCAAGTGCAAGCACTAAAATTCTTCTATATTCATATCATATGTTAAGATCTATTAAATTCTTATATCTTTTTCGAATGTGAAGTGATTATTAATATTTATGTATCATATTGATTTTTATGTTTAATTACTAAATTCGGTTAACCTAAAAGTGTACATCAACGAAAAATTATTGTTAGACAACTAAAAAAATAACTATTATGTGTTACTAATAGAATTCTCCCATAAGAATATTTTAATCGATAATATGTTTGTCAATTTTTTTATATTTTTACTAAATATATATTTACTTATCAAATATTTAACAAAGTAAGAATGAAATAATATTTAAGTAACAAAAAATCTCGAAAACCCGAAAAACCCGACAAAACCGAACCAATCCAAACCGATATAGTTGGTTTGGTTTGGTTTTGCTAAAAACTGAACCAACCCGGTCCACGTATACCCCTAGTGGACATATACGACAATGGGTTGAAGATAATATTCACAACCATATTGTGAATGAGACACATGCGATATCATTGTAGAAAAAGTTTGAGACTCTTTATGTTTCAAAAACTGGGAACAACAAGTTATTCCTACTAAAGCAATTGACGACCTTTAAATACAAGGAGGGCAGTCCTATCCTTGATCATATAAATGATTTTCAGGGTGTCCTTGATCATCTGTCTGGAATGGGAGTTAATTTTGATGATGAGGTACAAGGACTTTGGCTTCTTAATACTCTGCCAGACTCTTGGGAAATTCTTCGTATTTCTTTTATAAATTCAGCTCCTGGAGGTAAGGTAACCATGGAATATGCAAAGAGTGGTGTGTTGAATGAGGAAGTAAGGAGAAAATCTGAGGTTCGTCCTCAAAAGCAGATATCTTGGTTACAGAAGACCGGGGGAGAGATAGAACAAGAGGTTTGAGGAATAGAGGTAAAAATAGAATTATGTCAAGGTCCAAATACCATAATATTACATGCAACCATTGTGGAAAGAAAGGACACATCAAAAGGCTTTGCTACAAGTTGAAGCAAGAGAACAATGTTTCTGCTATTGTTCGAGATGAACTTCTTTTTTCTTATGATGAAAACTTCATCAATTTGGTATCCCATGAGATGAGTTGGATAGTAGATTCTGGAGCTACATCACATGTCACACCAAGGAGAGACTTTTTCTCATCTTATACTCAAGTTGACTCTGGAGTATTAAAAATGGGCAATGCAGTGAAGTTAAGATGTTTGGTGTTGGCACAGTTTGTTTGAAAACTAATAATAGTTCAACGTTACTTTTTCAAGATGTCAAGCATGCTCCAGACTTTCCTTTTAATTTGATCTCCCCAGGAAGATTAGACGATGAAGGTTACCATAATGCCCTCTTTAATAGCCAATGAAAGCTCACCAAGGTCTCGTTAGTAGTGGCTCGATGAGTCAAGTCTTCTCATCTATATGTGACACAGGACTCTATTCTTAATCGTTCCATAAATCTGGTGAAAAGTGACACTTTATCAGAATTGTGGCATAGAAGATTGAGTCATATGAGCGAGAGAGGGATTACGTGTTTGGCTAAGAAGAGTTTGCTTTCTGGGGTGAAACAAGCAAAGCTGGAAAGGTGTATCCATTATTTAGCTGGCAAACAGAAAAGAGTTTCCTTCCATAGCCGTCCTCCTTCAAGAAAGCCCGATTTATTGGAGTTAGTACACTTTGATTTGTGTGGTCCTTTTAAATTAAAGTCAAAAGGTGGCACTTTACTTTGTGACCTTCTTTGATGATCATTCTCGCAAGCTCTAGCTGTATCCTTTAAAATAAAAAGATCAAATACTCGGCGTGTTTAAGGAGAAAAAGGATATGTCTCGTATTCCTTACTCTTCTTCTATTGGTAGCTTGATGTATGCTATGGTTTGCAGAAGATCATATATTTCACATGTCGTTGGTACTGTTAGCAGATACCTTTCTAATCTTGGAAAAGAACATTAGGATGCAGTAAAATGGATACTAACTACTATAACCACCTCACTAACCAATCACGTGTATCATTAACTAACTAACTCTGTGATCGAGCGATATAGTGATGCAAATTGGATCACTGGATCATCTGAAGTTAAATCCACGAGTGGATATGTTTTCACAATTGGGGGTGGAGCAGTGTCTTGGAAATCATCCAAACAAATGTGCATCGTCCGTTCTACAATGGAATCTGAATTCATAGCTTTAGATAAGGCCGGTGAAGAAGCTGAATGGCTCCGGAATTTCTTGGAAGATATTCCATTTTGGCCCAAACCTTTGGCATCTATTTGTATACATTGTGATAGTCAAGCGGCAATAGGCAGGGTAGGGAGCGTTATGTATAACGAAAAATCTCGTCATATATGACGGAGACACAATACTGTTAGACAACTACTCTCTAGTGGTGTTATCACAATTGACTACATAAAGTCAAGAGATAACGTGTCAGATCCACTTACAAAAGGCCTTTCTAGAGAGGCAGTTGAAAGATCATCAAAAGGGAATGGGGTTAAGGTCTAGGACAAGTCATCATGACGGTAACTCTACCTAGCAGACTGGAGATCCCACGAGCTAGGTTCAAATAGATCAAACAAAGTTATGAATGATAGTTCAACATTGTCAAATAACTCAACCCATTCTCGTGATGAAGACAATATTAAGAAATTGAGGTAAAGCATTAAGGCTTTTTGATGAGTCAACAAAGCTTAAAGGTTTTTTAATGATTTGCTAAGTCTGGCAGGATATGACCAGATAGTGTGTCTATAGGATTACACGTTTAGAAATCACCTATGTGAGTATGAAGTGTAAGCCGCTTCAAGGGGAATGAAAGTAAAGGCCCATTCTCTAAGCACTCATGAAACCAGGCGGTGTTCATGGCTGAAACGAACACAAACGTGAGAACCATAGATGGTTAAGGATTGATCGTGTGACTTATGTTGTCTAGGTATACAACAAAGCTCGACGGTTCAAAGATATCAAATCTACCGATTGACCGAGTATATCCGATATAAGTTCACTACGGAAAGTTCAAAGGGAAACTTACTTATCCAGATGCAATTAATTCTTGCATGTAAAACACACACGCGTCCGTGCATTTCTTTATTTTATAGCCATTCCCCATTCATGTGGGGGATTGTTGGGATTTTAAGCTTGTGTAGCTTAAAGAGGGTGAATGAGAAATGGAGGAAAAATGAAATATTTGAGTTTCCCTTGGCAAAGGGACATTGTCCCATATCGGAGAAAGAAAAGGCTTTTGATGAGTATATATATAATTGCTCTTCTTCTAGCTCTTAAAGAGTTAAGAAGAAGGGAAGCCTCGTGCCGTCGTCGTCGTCACTCGCTCGGCTCGGCTTCGGCTTCGGAATTAACGAAAAATTCAATTCGGAATAACCCGCGACCCGGTTCGGTCAGGCCCGTTTTCTTTCTCGGATTATTTTAAATACATTTTCCTGCAATATTTCAAACAACCCTGTTCCAACAGCCATGGCTGTTTCTGAAAGGTTGCAAACCTTTTCAGAAACAATGCCAGCAACTCTATAAATAGAGTTTGAATCCCAGAATCTTTCCTTACAAAATTTTCTGAGCTTCTTCTTCTTCTTCTTCTTCTGCAAAAAAAATTCCAGTGTGTTTTACAGCTTTCGAGTGGCTTGCTGTTTACCGGCGTTTTGGTACCAACACTCCGGTGAGTTAAATCGTTCTATCCTGGGAGGATATATTCCAGCACCTCGGGTACTTGAGGGAAATAATTTTCTTAAGGATACACTGTGTATTCAGTGGGCTCGATTTATTCCTATACTGTTTTTTTTTTTCAGAATCTATTTCGTTAAACAAGTATTAGTAACTTTCTGTTTTATTTTTTCAGAAAGTTTAATTATTTATTACAGCAATACAGAATTATAACAAATTAACCTGCACAAAAACATATTGTCCGACAAGGCCGTGATAATTGAATAGAAGGGTCACTAAAGAACCCTCTCATTATAGTGTTCTTCACGAGAAAAAGTTTATCCCAGTTCTCTTTTTCTACATATAGTATACATAAATATATGTTTCTGGATGTATTCAAAAGAAGAAGAGGAAGAATAAAATGAATAAAGCTAGAAAGAAAAAGGGATTAATTTTTTTTTGAATCTGGGCATCCCGAAATGCATTTTCTTTACCTTTCTTTTTGATTTCCGTTTCTTCACCAAGCTATGTCTTTTTTATGCTTAACATTCTTGCTTCTATCATTTTATTTCTTTATTTTATCTGGAAAGATATACACAACAGTGTGCACTGAAAATTTTAAATCTTTTTTGCCTAAAAGTTTCTTCGTTTGCCTTTTATCGACAACTGTATGTAATATTATGACAACTCGAGCTGTCTTAACTTGGGTTTCTTCTCAATCGCAAGTGGAAGTTTTTTTTTTTTTAATTTTAGGGCTTGGGTTTCTGATTGAGAAAACTACCCTATGTAGCCCATGTTTTTGCATATTGACACAAAATAGCCCTTCGGCCCAAACATATTACATCTAATAGCCCGAAATATCTATTTTGTATATTTATTGTATAGTGACAGTTTATTTTGTATATTTGTTGTATAGTGACAGTCTATTTTATATAGTGACAGTATATTTTATATAGTGACAGTATATTTTGTATATTTTTTTGCATAGTGACAGTCTATTTAGTATATATTTTGTATAGTGACAGTTTATTTTGTATATATTTTGTATAGTGATAGTCTATTGTATATAAATTGTATAGTGGCAGCCTATTTAGTATATTTTTATATAGTGACAGTATATTTTCTATATTATTTGTATAGTGACAGTCTATTTTAGTATATATTTTGTATAGTGACAGTCTATTTTGTACATATTTTGTATAGTGACAACCTATTGTATATAAATTGTATAGTGACAGTCTATTTTTGTATAATTTTTTGTTTCAATACTACTAATTCACTGCTAAACCAATCCTATATTTTGTATAGTGACAGTCTATTTAGTATATTTTTTATATAATGACAATTTATTTTTGTATATATTCACTATACAAATTTTTGTTTCAATACTACTAAGAACCAATTTTTTTGGTTTCAATACTACTAATTCACTTGGTTTATTTCAAAAGGACTGAATTTTTATAGGCTAAAGAGAAAATTAAATATGCAAGATCCATCAATTTATACACAAATAAAACCACAATTTCCAGAGCAAGAACACTTGAAATGTCCAAGATGTGATTCACCAAACACAAAATTATGTTATTACAACAATTATAATCTTTCTCAGCCACGTCACTTTTGTAAGAGTTGTCGTAGGTATTGGACCAAAGGTGGTACTCTTAGGAATATTCCAGTTGGTGGTGGTTCTCGTAAGAACACAAAAATGTTCTTCTTCATCCAATAAGAAAATTTCCTCCTCAACGACGTCGTCTTCAGTTTAATCTTCAAAACCTGATCAGATAACAAATCCAAAACCAGAGCCATTTGGTATACCTGCAATTCCAGCTTTTGATCAGAACCTTAGTAGAGTGATTGGTATGACTAATGGGCAATTCAGTTCGCTGTTGGAGTCAAACGGGCCGCAATTTGGGGCTTTGCCGGAAGCTTTGAATACGAATAATAATGGGTCCAATTTGCAGTTAGGCGAATTTGCAAGGAATCAAAATACCAATTTGGGTTCGGGTTCGGGCTCAAATGGTACACGTCAAAATGGGAGTAATACAAATGGATATTTGGGATAACAACGGCTTCTTCGGCTGAGAAAAATGCGTATGATCGCTGAGAGAAATCTTTTGTTCTGCAAATCCGGTGATCCCATTCCAATTTTGCACAATAGATAAACAACGTTGTTAGCTTCACTGCAATCCCATACTGTCTTCCCTGTAACCATTTCAAAGACAGTGCATCCGAAAGCCCAAATATCAGCTTCAGGTCCGTATTCGTTATCAAGAACTAATTTTGGCGCCATGTACATAGGTGTTCCTTTGAGTCCGTGCTTTCTTTTCTGACTCTTTACTCCTCCAACCTTCTTCGCGAACCCGAAATCAGCAATTTTGGCAACTTTATCAGTACCAACTAGAAGAATGTTATCTGGTTTAATGTCACGGTGAACAAAACCTCTTCCATGAATATGACTAAGCCCCAATAGAATCGATTTCGCGTACTGTTTTACCTCAAAATCTTGCAACCCGTGCCTTGAATTTTGACCAATCCGATCAGCTAAACTTCCAGCAGACGCGTACTCGAGTAACATGTTGTACAATATCTTCCCATCTTCTTCAGTAACATTAGCTCCGAAACTGCGATTGTCACGGAATATCAATGGAGAAGTTTGTTGTTGTTGCTGAAGTGACGATACCAAAACTGCCTCTTCCGATGGTTTTGCCTCTCGTCCATATTATTGGATGATCGGTGATCGCCGCCATTGAATCAATTTTTTTCTTGCTCTCAATAGTAATTGATAACCTGGTTTTTGTTTTGTTTTGGTAACTTTCTGTTATTGCTATACTTACTTATATATAAGTAGGAGTTACCTAGTTTTCCTTTTCCCTATTAACATATGATTACGTGTTTCTTGAGTTACAAGCTAGGTTTTTATTTTAGGGCCGAGAAACTAAAGTTGTAAAGTTTCCAAAATTTGTTTCTTTTCTCTTTTTCCTATATTGTAGTAATTTGTAACAAATGATTACCATTTTTACAAGTAATCTTACTAATAGCTGTTAATTAATAGGTACAGATTTGATGAGAAGTTCACGTATAAGGAATCTTTCCAGAACACTCATACTTTAGGGCTATTTTTCGCCGATGAAGGTCATGGTTCAATGTAGCAATTGAATTTTCTTTCTCATTTATGCTTTAGCTATGCAAAAAGAAAATAAATTTGGTCAAGTCTCAAGCACGAAACGGAAGATTGATAAGTCTAAGTAAATAATTCGTGAAATTAGTATTCTTTGTTCTAGCTCTCCTAGGAATATTCTACCTTGCCAAAAAGAAAAAAGACACTATAAACAAAAAATATTGCTAGGGTATACTATAAACTATGCATTTTGTTATAGTATTTTTTATGAAATAATTATTTATTTATTTATTCAATTCAATAAAATTTTATTTTAAATAGGTCATGTATTTGTTGTGTGTGCTTTGCATATATAGTAGATGATTTAGTGTATATAATTGAGCTTATACACGGAAGATTAAATCATCGGTTCTTATAAGTCATAAAGTTTATGGTCACAATTTATTGACAAAGTTGCACAAACCGTCGGAATGGCGTTGTAGCACAAGATTAAATATAATTTATCTTGATTATGAGAATGATTTAATTCCAACTTCTTGTACTTATACTCTAAATCTTGATATAATTATTATTAGTTGGGCATGTTATTTATTGTTTTGATTTATTAAAAGCAAGATTCTTTAACAAGCCTGGTAAATTGGACAATAGTAATATAGGGAGAAATTCAAAAATAGCCAGATTTACAAGTGCAAAAATAGCCACAATTTCAAAAGTAATCGAAATTTAGCCACTTTTCATGTAAAAGTACACCCTAACTCTAGTATATTTATACGGGACTTCCAGCATAATATACTGAAGTTCCAGTATAATATACCGATCCAGCATAATATGCTAAAAGTTCATACACAGTTGCTCCAATCTCCAGTATATCATACTGGAACTTTCCGCGTGTTGGAGTTCCAGCATAAAATGGTGGAAGTTCATACACAGGTACATCGATCTCCAGTATATTATGCTGGAACTTTCCGTGTTACAGCAAAATAGTGACTAATTTTAAATGACTTTACAAACGCTGGCTATTTTTGAATGACCAGTCCAAAAACTGGCTAACCCGTGCTATTTTTACTAGTAATATACTTACATTGACAAAATAATAATTAGTTGATAGAATCCATATTTCGACTTTGAGATTGATAATATACCTTTTTGAAAGCTTATAAAGTTTTATGGATAAACCCGCCCAGTGAATTTTGTATCCAGGGCATAAAATAGACTAATCAAATGTTTAAAGGTAGTAATCGATATATAAATTAAATTGTCAGTAATTTAAATTGATTGATTAATATCTGAATCTTAACACGAGGAGTTAAATGAGATTTTATGAAAGAATTTTGAAATTAAACTAAGGAGTACAATTACGAATTTTTAGTGAAATAATTCGCAATTTACTAGGGTTGAAGTTAATTTCAAATTTTCGAAATTAATTCCATAATAGGGAGCCTTGTTAATTAAATTCTATGGTCCCTACTGTTTTGACCTTGTGCGTGTATATATACATGGGTTTTTCTGCCGCAGGGATGGCCGAATTTTTGGTGCTTTTTTTTCTCAAATTTCGCTCATACTAAATTTATTCTTTCCAGATATTATTTGAGTAATACAGTAGAAGACTACGAGACGTTAGGAGATTGTGATCGTATTGGTCATGGCATTTTGATTAAGTTGTTCTGGAATTGGAGGCTAACGTAAAAAACGTACTTAGTTCACGCTTCAAGAGGTAACTCGTGTAAACTCCATATGTGCTAATTGTTCAATTTACACGTGAATTTTCTAAGGGGATCAAGCCAAAACGTAGTTCTTTACATTTGTATAATTCCAATCAAAATTGATAATCAGCATCCTTCCGGTAACTTTCTTCTTTTGTTGGATCTGCAATTCAACAACTTCATTGGTTTTAGCTTATCCATCTCCGTACTATTGCGAAAATCATCAATCAATCGATCACTTCCTCTAGCAATTTCTATAAACAAAAGTGGGTTGAGTTCCTTTTTTCTTGTCTGCTCAGATGAAAGGAAAGGATGCTTCAATAGCATATCAGCAGTCCATAGCGATCTCGGCTCCTTAACACGATACTTTTTCAATTTTTTTAAAAAATCTTCAGCTTCTTTTGACAAACCTTTGTTCTTCAAATCCGGTGATCCCATTCCAATTTTGCACAATAGATAAACAACGTCGTCAGCTTCACTGCAATCCGACATTGTCTTCCCTATAACCATCTCAAAGCCAGTGCACCCAAAAGCCCAAATATCGGCTTCAGGTCCGTACTCGTTATGAAGAACTGATTATGGTGCCATGTACATAGGTGTTCCCTTGAGTCCGCTCTTTATTTTCTGACTCCTCACTCCAACCTTCTTCGTGAACCCAAAATCAGTAATTTTGGCAACTTCGTGAATGTTATCCGGTTTAATATCAAGGTGAACGAAACCTCTCCTGTGAATATCACTAAGCCCCAAGAGAATCGATTTCACGTGCTGCTTTACCTCAAAATCATGCAACCCTTTCCCTGAATTTGATTGTCATTTTGTGCGGAAGAAGCTTGAGATGGTTTGATTTCTCTTCATTTCATCTCCTCTTCATCTCAACTGGCTGATATTTTCACTAAATCCTTATCTGGTGTTCCACACAATCTTGCTGGGAGTTCTCCCACCCCAAAGCTTGAGGGGGTGTTAGCATAGATAGCATAGATGGCCCAATTGATAGACGTGCTGAAGTCCCAACATAGT
Organism: Nicotiana tabacum; assembly: GCF_000715075.1. NCBI lineage: Eukaryota > Viridiplantae > Streptophyta > Magnoliopsida > Solanales > Solanaceae > Nicotiana > Nicotiana tabacum. The sequence goes on along the minus strand of NC_134094.1, from coordinate 12,153,981 downwards.
AGCAATCCCAATATGTAAAGGCCTGTAACGACCCGATCGGTCATTTTGAGTATTACAACCTTGCTTCCCCCATTACTGCTAAAATTGAGCTTTACAGTTGTTGTGTGACTTGTCGGGGCAATTGGTTCGGGTCTAGTGAGATTTTGGAATGAATTGAAACATCTAGTTCCAAGGTTTAAAGCTTAAGTTAAAAATAATGAACGGATATTGACTTATGTGTAAATGACCTCGGATTCGAATTTCGATGATTTCAATAGCTCTTTATGGTGATTTTGGACTTAGGAGCGTGGTCGGAAAATTATTTGGAGGTCCGTAATGGAATTAGGCTTGAAATGCCGAAAGTTGAATTTTTGAAAAGGTTGGCCGGGGTTTTACTTTTTGATATCGAGGTCGGAATAATATTTTTGAAATTGGAACAGCTTTGTTATTCCATTTACGACTTGTACGCAAAATGTGAGTTCATTCCGGATTGATTTGCTATGTTTCGGCATCGAACCTAGAATGTTCGATGTCGATTCTTCAAGAATATATGGTATCACATCAAGTAAATGAGTTCCAAATTCAGGTTTGATTAAAGTATTAGATCCGTATTAAAATTATGGAGCCATAGCAAAAAGAATCGTTGAATTCGGACATCGTATGAGAGAGTTATGCCTATTTCCGTATCGAGAATAATTTTTTCGTCGCCGCGAGCGCCCAGGGTAGCGTGGGGCGCTAGCCTTGGCGCTGGAAATTTTGGGATGCTGAAAACTGTGCCACAGGCAGCGCCCCACGCTACCTGTGATGTCCGAAACATCTGAGGGTCTATAAAACAGGGTTCTTGCCATTTTTACTCATTTTTGAGATTATGGAGCTCGGTTTATGCGATTTTTGGGCGATTTTCAGGGGAAAACATTGGGGTAAGTGTTCCTTATCCTATATTGATTATATTTCATGATTCCATGCTCATTTACATCATGAATCCATGAATTTATGGAAGAAAAATCAGATTTTTATAAAATCTTCCAAAAATATAAAATGAAGATTTGAAGGTCAATCCGATATCGGAATTTGATAATTTTTGTATGGTTGGACTCGTATCAGAATGGGTGTTCGAATTTTGTAACTTTTGTCGGGTTCCGATACGTGGGCCCCACGGGCAATTTTTGAACTAAATTTCGGATTTTTATGGAAAATTAGCATTTTCATATGGAATTGATTTCTATACCTCGTGTTGATTGTATCAAATTATTTTGACTAAGATTCGAGGCATTAGGAGGCCGAATCACGAGGAAAAGGTTTATTGGATTAAAGAATTTGCTTGGATTGAGGTAAGTAACTCTTGTAATCTTGGAGTTGAGGGTATGAACCCTGAATATATGTTTTTTGTGAATTGTTAGGAGGTGACGCATATGCTAGGTGACGGACGTGTGGGCGTGCACTATAGAAATTGCAACATAATTGTTTATGTGGAATGTTATAGTTAAATAACCTTGGTATTTTTCATGCGGTTTTATGTGTTAAAGAAATTGAGCTTAAAAGCATATTACAAATCATGTTGAGGCTATGTGCCAGTATTATTGGGACCCACAGAGGTCATATTGCTGTGAATTATTGTGTTAAATTAAAAAGTCATACTCAGTCATATTCATTTCATTGCATATCATAACTCAGTTTTATGACTCTATTTTGATGCATAAAAATATTTTGGGTCAAATGCCCTATTTTACTGAGATGCCCGAGTGGCTTGAGAGGTTTATGACTGAGTGAGGCCGAGGGCCTGATTTATGTTTCATATTCATGGGATTGGGCTACACACCGCAGCATGTTGCATATTCATGGTATCGGGCTGCACGCCGCAGCATGTTTGATATCGGCCGAGGGCCTGATTGGTGAGGATGAGTGTGGATCGGGGCTGCCCGCCTGCAGCATATCTGAGTGAGGCCGAGGGCCTGAATTGTGAGGAAGAGTGTGGATCAGGGCTGCCCGCCTGTAGCATACTTTATTATTATCGCACGTGAGTTGTCCATGCAGATTATAGCGCTTGGGATGAAGGATCCCCTCCGGAGTCTGTACACACCCCCAGTGAGCGCAGGTACCTACTGAGTGCGAGTGCCGAGTGCCGAGTGCTGAGTGACTGGGAGGCATGAGTGATTGTGAGGTATGCCCGAGTGGCAAGAGTGATTGTGAGGTATGCCCGAGTGGCAAGAGTGATTGTGAGGTATGCCCGAGTGGCACGAGTGACTGTGAGGTTTTCCCAAGGGGCTGTCTATGAGTGATGTTCTGCCCGAGGGGCTGTTTATGATTTTATCAATGAATTGCATCGCATTGGCATGCACACATGACATACAAGCATAGAGATGTATTTTTTCCTCATGCTGTACAACATCACATCATTCATGATTTCTCACACATTTTTGACAGATGGGCATAGTGATGCATTTGTTTTACACGGGTTATCCGAAAGGAAAATGAAACATCTTATTTATTATTGACAAGGTTTTGGGAGAAATTTAATGTTTTCAAACTATTTATATTATTGGAAACTTCGACAAACGATTTGGGTTTTCACTGAGATATCTGAAAGGAAGAACTATAATTTTTGAAATCATTATTTGCGTGAGTATTTTATCCCTGAGTTATTTCTGGTATTATTTGCTTTATGTTGTTATGGATTGTTGTGTACTATTGGTTGTGGACCCGACCTTGGTAGAAGCTCGTCATTACTTTCAACCTACGGCTAGGTTTGTTACTTACTCAGTACATGGGGTCGGTTGTACTGATACTACACTTCTGCACATTGCGTGCAGATGTTGACTGTTGTTGTTGCTGTGCTAGCTGGTAGCGGGACTTGAAGTTATACCTGCGTTCCTGTTGTAGCTGCCTCTTGTTCAGGGTAGCCTTAGATTTATAAAAGCTCTGTTTATGTATTATTCATACAGACTATGTATTTATTTCATTTCCGCTTTGTATACTCTATTCTTAGAAGCTCATGATTTGTACTACCAGTTCTTGGGGAGATGTATCAGTTTTAGATATTTTCTTTTAATTAATTTCATTGGAATTGGATAGTTGGAAATTGGCTTACCTAATGGGTTGGGTTAGGTGCCATCACGACTAGTGGAATTTTGGGTCGTGACAATTTGGTATCAGAGCACTAGGTTCATAGGTTCTACAAGTCATGAGAAAGTGTCTAGTAGAGTCTTGCGGATCGGTATGATGACGTCCATACTTATCTTCGAGAGGCTACAAGGCATTTAGGATAATTTCCCATCTTTCTTTCCTTATCGTGTGGAATTGATTCAACTTGAAATATAACTTTTTGAATTCCTTCCACGTATTCGTATGCGCACATGAGCGCTCGGTATCAGTTGTGCATCGCCGGCTTGTGATTCTATAAATGAGGTTCGAGGTGTGTATTTTGTGTTTTGGTGATAGGCCAGTCTGGAGGACTTGAGGCCAAGTTTAGACCGCAGCTTAGGCTCGGTAGCTTCAGTTATAACCTGTACATTTGGACTCATATGTCCGGTAATATCCCTATGAGTGGAAGTTGTGGCTCGATGAGCGGTGGAATGACTTTGTGATGAGTATGATGTAAATGCGGGATGTGTTAAGACGATTTGAATATGACGAGAAGTGTTTCCTTGAAATGTAAAGGAAAGGCCATTGGGTGCTTGATTTTCGAATTGATGTGGCGTACAGTCTCTAGTAAGAATGTTTTGAAGGATCTTTCACATGGTTAAATTTTGGGGTAAAACTAAATTCTCACGTCTGGTTAATGAGTTTGGACTCAGATAAACTAAGTGATTACATAGTAATTGTGAATGTGAAAGGGTATAACAAGATACCAGAGTGAGGCTAAGTAGGTGGATTATCCCCTGCGGAGTAATCTACGTAGGAGTATTCCTTATGATGTGAGTAGAGAGTTTCTTTTCTACCAACGGGGTGTATGGGTGGAGATTTGAATCTGAAACTGGTTGAGAAAGTTGACTTGTGTGTTAAGAGGATAAATACGAGCTTAGCGGATGATTGAGGTATTTTTATGGTTGGCGTTGTATGAACTTGGGAAGAAGTTTCGTTGGACTGACTGTGACATTATGGCAGTAAAAAAAAAGTATTGGTTTTGTGAGTTATGTAATATTTTAATCTATGGCTTTCAGCCAAGTGGGGGAGTCTGCTATTGACAATTTAATTTCATGGTTAGGTGTTAATTTTTAATTTTGGTCTGAGGGATACTTGTGAAATAGCTATGACTTGCAAAAGTTGAGATCGAGGATGACTCGAATAAGGAAATTTCTGGTTAAGGATTATATTGCACGTATGAGTAAATGGAATTCGCGGGATGAGTGAGTTGTTATGGGTGAATGATGTAGTGCACACAGAGTATGGATTTGATAGGTGGTGTTAAAGTAGAGTTACTTCCTTGAGTGTTGTTGTGCTAATGGGGCACGTGTCTTTCGACCCATTTGGGCGGTGCAATTAAATTTGAGCAAAGTGGGTGACTCCCGAGAAAATTCCAGTGGGTTTGAGAATTATATATAGCAATTAAGAATATTTTCGGACTTGTGTATGGATAAAATCCGAGATTTGCGTTTGATGGTGCCTGGACTTGCGAAAATTCTATATGACTAAGGATTCTACATTTTTGTATAAGGAAGGTAAGAAGAACAATTTCAAATTCACGTAAGGTATTCTCAAAGTGAGTGTTATAATTGTGGTATTTTTGAAGGTGCTTAAGAAGAATACATGTGCTTATGGGACGTAGGGCGTTGTGGTTCTTTGGTAAGGTTTGTAGGGTGAGTTGTGGTTAAAGATCATGGTATTTTAGCAAGAAGAAATATCAATCTGAAGACAAATTCGGAAGGAACTCGGAGAAAATAGGACAACTGGGTAGTAGGTTGGATCAGTATGGTAATAGATATGATCGGTTCTTTGGGTGCTTATGATGTGGGGGGTGGGTTTTCTACAGGTGCTTTGTGGCAATACACCTGGACTTGGCGACTTGCGTGGCTTGGATAAGTTGGAGAGATTCGGTCTTAGTGGCTTGGTTGTGCAAATGGATTCCAAAGAATTCTTGATGGTTTCTACCGGTGTGGAGAACGTGTTATGTATTGTGATTTCCTCCTGAAAAGAAGCAAGAGAAAGGTTTATAACTAAAAGGGTATGTAAATTATTGGTGACTCAAAGTTGATAATGGGATTCTTGTGCTTGTCACATGATGGCATAATAGATGCGGTGAGTTGTGTGGGATTAAGGTTGGCGTGTGCAAGGTCACGGTTTAGCCTTGAAAGGGAGGTCATAAATTCTTAGAGGCATGAACAGTTTTCGATGTCTAGATTAATACTATTACTACTTGGTGTTGTATGAGAAGGGGGCGGACTTCAGAAGGCGCACTGTATTTTGACTTACGGATGTATAAATTTGTATTGCGATACTCACACTGTTGATAGAATGCTGATATTCAAATTTTGACAAGTGGCACGGAAGAATTTTTTTTTTAAATTATTTCTCGTGGGATGATCTTGTATTAGAGAGGTGTTAGACATTCGGGCGGTGGAGATGGAATCAAATATGGTGATTCGCGTGTTCTATGGATTTGGAGATTGGGAGTTCTCAAGAGCGGATTGTTTAATGGTTATGGACTGTGAAGTTGTGGCCGGAGCTGGCCAGATGATAGAATGTGTTATGATTCAGTCATTATGGAGTTTCGGAAGAATTTTTATCTATTTGTGGGTAACCCGAGTTGATTTGGCGGTCCATTAGTAGGCCCAATTAAGATGTGTATTCTACACCGAGCCGGAATGGTTGACTCCATACTGCTATTGATGAGGGATGTGACATTCGATTGATGTTGAGCTTATTCGTGTTCTGAGATGATCTGTGAGTTGCTCCTTTATGCTACGAGGAGTTGTGATTCATTGGTTATGTGCACAGATAGTGCGGTCCTATTTGAGTTTATAGTGGAATTTGAGCGTAATGAGTATTTTGGTATTGCATGATCGATTGCGTAATGGTTATGTTCTTTCAGGTTTTATGTGGCATTTTTGTCATTTGCCTCTCCGTGGTTATTAATTTTGAGCAGGGTGGCGCGGGGTATATTATATAGACCAACGTTTGGATGGGGACACACATTGCAGCAGAGCTATATTAAGGTATGAACCTTGTGTTAGAATCGGCTGATGGTTCTACGGTGTATGATGAATTTTCAGCATTTCGTTGTGGCGGTAGTTATTAATATTGCAGGGCAGTTCTCTCATTTGAGTCATTTTTCATGACTGAGTATATTTGAATTGTTGCGTATTGGTGCACAGATGGCATGAGTTGTGGCTCTGAGTTATATTGGTGCGGCATGTCTGTGGAAATAGTTGTGTTTAGTAATATAAGGTCATTGGACCTCAAATGGGTACTATCATGTTTGATTACCGTATGTTAGGGAGGATAATATTGAAAGTCGGCTCAAAAAGCGATTATGGTTCTGGTTGGGCGAGAGAGCTCCATGACTTGTTTATTTCGCGTGTTTCTTTTATTATCAATAGGGTACAAAGGTTTTGGGATGAGGTTTGGTTCGATATGGGTTTAATACAAGTATGCGGTTAGTTTTGGAGTAGTCACTGCGATCGGGAATGGTGCTACGAGCAAGCGAGTTGTGTAATATGTTGGTTGATTATATTCGTGTGATAGTTATAGCTCGATGCAACTTGTTCGGATTTATACGGTGTGTAAGTTTAAGACTTGTGTCTTGAAAGAAATTCTAAAGGTTGGAAATAAAATTCCAAGGTTTATGGGCTAGAGTTAAATTAATGAATTCAGTTGGATTGTGTTGTCAAGCCTATATGGAATAGGGTGACGTGGGTTCACCCCCGGGTACGTGTGTGGTAAGATGGAACGGTGATTTGATGGCTTGGAAACAACTCTTGAACGTATGTTTAAGTGGGGGAGAATGTAACGACCCGACCGGTCATTTTGAGTATTACAACCTTGCTTCCCCCATTACTGCTAAAATTGGGCTTTACAGTTGTTGTGTGACTTATCGGGGCAATTGGTACGGGTCCAGTGAGATTTTAGAATGAATTGGAACATCTAGTTCCAAGGTTTAAAGCTTAAGTTAAAAATAATGGCCGGATGTTGACTTATGTGTAAACGACCTCGGATTCGAATTTTTATGATTCCAATAGCTCCGTATGGTGATTTTGGACTTAGGAATGTGTCCATAAAATTATTTGGAGGTCCGTAATGGAATTAGGCTTGAAATGCCGAAAGTTGAATTTTTGGAAAGGTTGACCGGGGTTTCACTTTTTGATATCGAGGTCGGAATCATATTTTTGAAATTGGAACAACTTTGTTATTCTATTTACGACTTGTACGCAAAATGTGAGTTCATTCCGGATTGATTTGCTATGTTTCGGCATCGAACCTAGAATGTTTGATGTCGATTCTTCAAGAATATGTGGTATCACATCAAGCAAATGATCTCCAAATTCAGTTTTGATTGAAGTATTAGATCCGTATTGAAATTACGGAGCTATAGCAAAAAGAATCGTTGAATTTGGATATCATATGAGAGAGTTATGCCTATTTTCGTATCGGGAATGATTCTTCGTCGCCGCGAGCGCCCAGGGTAGCGTTGGGCGCTAGCCCTGGCGCTGGAAATTTCGGGATGCTGGAAACTGCGCCACAGGCAGCGCGCCACGCTACCTGTGACGCCCGAAACAACTGAGGGTCTATAAAACGGGGATCTTGCCATTTTTACTCATTTTTGAGTTTATGGAGCTCGGTTTATGCGATGTTTGGGCGATTTTCACGGGAAAACATTGGGGTAAGTGTTCCTTATCCTATATTGATTATATTTCATGATTCCATACTCATTTACATCATGAATCCATGAATTTATGGAAGAAAAATTAGATTTTTATAAAATCTTCCAAAAATATAAAATGAAGATTTGAAGGTCAATCCGATGTCGGAATTTGATAATTTTTGTATGGTTGGACTCGTATCGGAACGGGTGTTCGGATTTTGTAACTTTTATCGGGTTCCGAGATATGGGCCCCACGGGCAATTTTTGAATTAAATTTCGGATTTTTATGGAAAATTAGCATTTTCATATGGAATTGATTTCTATACCTCGTGTTGATTGTATCAAATTATTTTGACTAAGATTCGAGGCGTTCGAAGGCCGAATCACGAGGAAAAGGTTTATTAGATTAAAGAATTTTCTTGGATTGAGGTAAGTAACTCTTCTAATCTTTGAGTTGAGGGTATGAACCCTGAATATATGTATTTTGTGAATTGTTGGGAGGTGACGCACATGCTAGGTGACGGGCGTATGGGCGTGCACTATAGAAATTACGACATAATTGTTTATGTGGAATGTTATAGTTAAATAACCTTGGTATTTTTCATGCGATTTTATGTGTTAAAGAAATTGAGCTGAAAAGCATATTACAAATCATTTTGAGGCTATGTGCCAGTATTATTGGGACTCACAGAGGTCATATTGCTGTGAATTATTGTGTTAAATTGAAAAGTCATACTCAGTCATATTCATTTCATTGCATATCATAACTCAGTTTTATGACTCTATTTTGATGCATAAAAATATTTTGGGTCAAATGCCCTGTTTTACTGAGATGCCCGAGTGGCTTGAGAGGTTTATGACTGAGTGAGGCCGAGGGCCTGATTTATGTTTCATATTCACGGGATCGGGCTGCACGCCGCAGCATGTTGCATATTCATGGGATCGGGCTGCACGCCGCAGCATGTTTGATATCGGCCGAGGGCCTGATTGGTGAGGATGAGTGTGGATCGGGGCTGCCCGCCTGCAGCATACCTGAGTGAGGCCGAGGGCCTGAATTGTGAGGAAGAGTGTGGATCGGGGCTGCCCGCCTGCAGCATACTTTATTATTATCGCACGTGAGTTGTCCGTGCAGATTATAGTGCTTGGGATGAAGGATCCCCTCCGGAGTCTGTACATACCCCTAGTGAGCGCAGGTACCTACTGAGTGCGAGTGCCGAGTGCCGAGTGTTGAGTGACTGGTAGGCATGAGTGATTGTGAGGTATGCCCGAGTGGCAAGAGTGATTGTGAGGTATGCCCGAGTGGCAAGAGTGATTGTGAGGTATGCCCAAGTGGCACGAGTGACTGTGAGGTTTGCCTAAGGGGCTGTATATGAGTGATGTTCTGCCCGAGGGGCTGTTTATGATTTTATCAATGAATTGCATCGCATTGGCATGCACACATGACATACAAGCATAGAGATGTATTTTTTTCCTCATGCTGTACAACATCACATCATTCATGATTTCTCACACATTTTTGACAGATGGGCATAGTGATGCATTTTTTTTACACGGGTTATCCGGAAGGAAAATGAAACATCTTATTTATTATTGACAAGGTTTTGGGAGAAATTTAATGCTTTCAAACTATTTATATTATTGAAAACTTCGGCAAACGATTTGGGTTTTCACTGAGATATTTGAAAGGAAGAACTATAATTTTTGAAATCATTATTTGCCTGAGTATTTTATCCCTGAGTTATTTCTGGTATTATTTGCTTTATGTTGTTATAGATTGTTGTGTACTATTGGTTGTGGACCCGACCTTGGTAGAAGCTCGTCACTACTTTCAACCTACGGCTAGGTTTGTTACTTACTCAGTACATGGGGTCGGTTGTACTGATACTACACTTCTGCACATTGCGTGCAGATGTTGGCTGTTGTTGTTGCTGTGCTAGCTGGTTGCGGGACTTGAAGTTGTACCTGCGTTCCTGTTGTAGCTGCCTCTTGTTCAGGGTAGCCTTAGATTTATAAAAGCTCTGTTTATGTATTATTCAAACAGACTATGTATTTATTTCATTTCCGCTTTGTATACTCTATTCTTAGAAGCTCATGATTTGTACTACCAGTTCTTGGGGAGATGTATCAGTTTTAGATATTTTCTTTTAATTAATTTCATTGGAATTGGATAGTTGAAAATTGGCTTACCTAACGGGATAGGTTAGGTGCCATCACGACTAGTGGGATTTTGGGTCGTGACAAGGCCCACTGTTTATTTGGTTGTATTCTTTTTGTATAAGGACCGGGTATTATACTTGTACAGATACCTTTTTAATTATGAATGAAGCTCATATCTTTTTCAAATAATTCTCTCTCTCTCGAACATTCTAGGGTTTGTCTAACTGAAATTCTTCAATTTCTCTCTTTTCATTTGCAAATCTCACATGGTATCAGAGCGAACGTTGCTGATTCACTACAAGAAAATAAGGCTATGACGACATTTTAAAAATGTCGCCATAGATCACATAAATGTCACAAAATGCTTAACTGGCATTTATTTTAGACTTAAAACAAATGTCGGAAATTTCGATGTCGGGAATTTTCCGACATTTAAATTAGTGTCGTAAAATAATTAGTGATATTTGTTTTACGACATGTTGTCAAATGTCAATAAGATGTACTCTCGACTCATCTTGCTTGCGACATAAAATAGAAATGTCGGAAAATATGTCTCGTCAATAGTTTTTCTATTTTTGGTTTTTATATTAAAATAATATAATAAATTTTAAAATTCTTCATGATGAAATAATCATTTGATATTTCAGAACACCATACACCACAAAAATTAAACAAATAGCCACTTCTACATACTCTTTTTGTAAAGAACTACAAACTGCAATTATCAAAATATTGTAAGCAACGTAATAATACATAATTGTTCTCAAACAAATGTAAATTTTTATTATACATCTCTAAAATAAGTTAAGATCGTCTATAGTCTAGGCGAATAGTAATCAGCAATAGGGGACAAGATCTATCTCTAAACTTAGTTTCAAGCATTTTTTATCTTGCTCGTGCCGTGTTGGAGAATATTACTTAAAACCAAATATTCCATAATAACCGACTTTTCGTCATAACACTGGAACAACATCGAAAGGGGTTCTTGATTGATCGGCTAGCTAGAAGCCTTCCTTGAAACAGATCGTTACCCAAGTTGTGTATCCAGTAGCACAATCTAGGTCACTGATCTATAAATCCAAACTTGTTGAACCTGTAACTCGTTAAAACATAAACAAACAAAAAGATAAATAATACCCCCCTCTTGTGAAAAAAGATAGCTAACAAGTTGATAATAATCCTAAAATTCAGAATACCTTGTTATGTCCTTCCCCAATTTCATATTTTTTTGGCTTTTGCAAATGGAAATCTGGATGTTTTCAAGGAATCCCAAATCAATCGTGAGAAAGGGTTGAGGAAAGGTGAGAGGCGGTTAGGGTTTTGAAAGAAAAGAATTAGAGTGAGGCCTTTATTAAGAGTTCCTAATTTGTTTTTCAGTAATAGTCTTAAAATTTTCTTAATATCCATCTATCACATTTAAGTTACAAATGCGGTAAATTTTTCATTTTTAGTTCTAAATGTCACTAAATTGTACTTTATTGTGATTTAAGATCAAAATCAAAATTATTATTTTTGTTATCATTTTTTTACACAATTCTATCGTTATTGTTATGTCAATATTTTAAACAAGCTTTTTATCGACATTTACTATCACTAATTAAATATAAAAAATGACTTTTTTTCTTGTACAAAGTACGATTTAACAATTAAAAAATATAGTAAAATTTTCAACATTAGATGTTGTATACGGTCGAAATCGGGCATGTCAGATATCTTAGGCACGAGGAGCTGCCCCGAGGGTAAGCTCGCAATAAACCAGGCTCGAGCTCAATGGCAAAGTACGGATCACGAAGATCGAAGTGCTAGCTGAAGATTGAGACCGAGCATAATCGACTTCGAGTAAGGCATAATAACGGAATGATGAGATATTAGCAACCGACCGAAGATCTCGGAATAAATCCCGGAACAGATCAAATCAAGCGGTTATTGACGTCAATCATATGATTTGTTTTCGTTATTATATTTGTACCTTATTTAGGATTCCTCTACTATATAAAGAGGGACCACATTTATTTATAAGGGGTATTGATTCACTGATAAAGATATATAAAAACACTACTCTCTATTTTACTTACTATCCATTACTGTTCATCATTGTTTATCCTCTATTCTTTACTGTTCTTCTTACCCAACCTCGAGACCATCTTGAATTGAGGTCGAAAGCATTGCTAGAACACTGGTTTAATTTATTTTACTATTCAGATTATCTATTCAATTCCTTGTTTGTCAATTGGTATTGGATTAAATCACGTATCCTTAAAAATACTAAATAAGTTTAATTGTTAATCGGAGCGGGTGGTCGATAGTGAACCGACGAGACTCGGTCTTGTTTAAAAAGTAGCGGAGGAGGATCACGATCCCCCACAACGATGGATGGATTTGCCAGAGGCACACATCATACCTCTTGCAAAAGTCTAGAATGATCGGGTCCATCAGGCCTAGTTTGAAGGGATAAGTATAAACACTTGAGTACCCCTCCACGTGGGTAGTAACGGCTTCCTCGGGCCCAAATACTACTACGTTCTTGCCTTCCCAATTGCAGTCCTTACGAATTATGAGAAGAATATCTTCAGTCACAGAACATATGTATCTCGAGACTCCTTCACCTTGGTCCTGTTTGCATGAACGCTTTCAAGGGAGGCTCGGCAGCGGGTTCATTAGCAACCACAACAAGGGAAGCCATATCGAGGGCGACCACTTCAGGGCCAATCGCTTCAGGACCAACGGGCGGTTGAGAAGATGAAGAGGCAACTTTTTGAGGAACGGTTTTCGATGGTTTGGCCATTGTCATCTGGGGGAGTGTTTGAAAATTTGAATAAAGAATGCAAAATTTTGGAAAAATGGGTTTTGAAGATGAAGAACACAATATGAAGATTTGAAGAAAATTTGGGGGAAAATCTGGAGATTAATATAGAAATTGAAGAACAAGGACGAAGATATGAAGGTTTGAAGAAGGTTTGATGATGACTGGAAAGCTTGAAGGTAGTACTTTAGTCAAAAAGTAGAAAAAGAACAAAGGAAGGAAGCTTTTATAGGGAAACAACTGACGCTGCGCATTCGAGGCAACCTGCCGATGAGTGACACGTGTCCGAAATCAGAACGATGCGACTGACGGGACGGTTCAGCTCCCTCGTCGTAACGTACGAAGGAAGGAACCGGAGTCATCTGTCGTTTTCCATCGTTTTGGCAAGCCTACTCTCTAAGAAATAAGGGGATTATCTGTATACGGGTAAAACCGAGTCCAATGAGCACCCCGGTTTCCCAGTGAGGCAAACGGAGCAGGAACATGACCGTAAGGAATCGGAGTCAGAGCGAGGAGCCCTTCATATCAGAGCTCGAGCAAAACACCTGCCCTCGGGAGCATCGGGACCACATACTCCGGGTCCGGTTCGAGCCTCAAGACTTTGGAGAGAAATACCAAACAGCTGCGCCTGACTAACAAAGGTCCGTGATGTCCGTGACCAACTGGATATCACGGAGTGTACCTCGGCCCGTATCGGTAGAAAATTAGTGATTAGCAAAACGGAAGATTTTTACCTTTCTTAGAATTGTACGTAGGGTAAAACTCACCTACTATATAAAGGGAAAAGCTTATTATTCATAGAATACATTGTAACATGCATACCAAGGCAATTTACTCCTATTCTCTATGTTTCTAAAAGTTATTCAAAGTTCTTATTTTTGTTCATAAGTTCCTCATAAGTGCAAGCTCAGAACCGAAGGCAGGTTCCTCGTTGAGCCATTAACAGAGATCGGGATCACTCTTATCATTGGTTTGACCATTTATTACGTCTTTCATTTTCTTAATCTAATGTTATTAATCACTTGAATTGAATTAATTCACATATTCTTAAAACCTCATATAAATTCAATTGTTATCCGTTTTTAAGGGTAAACAATATCAATGTAAGTGAGCGATAAAACTTGAGCTCCTAAACAGGATAAAGGATAACAGTTAAGTTTCAATTGCTAGCGTTAAACATTGAGCAAATCTTAATCCCAAAGCGCATTTAGCCAGAAGTAGTGCGATACCAAAAATTAAAATAGCGATTAGGTAATGTGACTCATAAAGCGCAATCAAAAAATGCCACTCATTAATAATCACGATATATCGCAATTCGGGTACTATAAATGCAATTTCCAATTGAGACTTATATGCCGCAATCTCCTAATGCGACTTATAGGTCGCAATTGAGAATTGCGACTTATAATCCTAGCGACTTAGGAAGGTATTAACCAACCAACTGTCAGGACATACATTGGACATTCATAAACCTAAGAATTTAGTAACAACAAAAGAAGAAGAAGAAGAAGAAGAAGAAGAAGAAGAAGAAGAAGAAGAAGAAGAAGAAGAAGAAGAAGAAGAAGAAGAAGAAAAACAAAAAGAGATCATGGAGAAGAAGCTGATTAATGCAAATCTATTTTTTTTTCCAAAAAAAAAAAAAAAGCCAGTCTGGTGCACAAGGTATTCTATGTTCACGCAGGGTTCGGGAAAAGGTCGTACCCAAAGGGATATGATGTAGACAACCTACCCTAATAGACACATTAGTGATTATTTCCATGGCTCGAACCAATGACCTATAGGTCACACGGATACAACTTTACCTTTGTTCCAAAGCTCCCGTTTTATTATTTTTTTCGAATACAAATTTATTGGATAGAAGGAAAATATGACATTCTTTTTGACAATTTTACAGAATGCATTATTGCCAAGCATATGAAAACTTGTTTGAGATTTCTTAGTGAACTAATTGATTCTGACATGATCCAAGAAAAAGATTTGCCATTTTGACATGAAACATGTGATGTGAATACCTTTGTTTGCTAGTAAGTCCCAAACAAAGGATAAAAGGACATGAATTATATTTTTTTTTCTATTCAGAAGGGACTTGTGTGAAAGTTCTATTTTTTTTTCTTTTCCCATTTCTGTAGCGCCAAAAGCTTTATCAAATATGCATCATTGTCCTGTTGATTGATAGTTGAGAAATACTATTTCCCGGACAGACCTTTATACGTTAGGCCTATTTATCACTGTTGAAAGACATGGTTTAATGTACCATATGAATTTTTCTCTCATTTAGTTAATTATGCAATAATAAAACAAATTGGTTCAAGTATCAAGCATAAATTGGAAGATTGACAAGATGAAGTAAATAATTTCTAGCTCTCATGAGAATATGCGTGGGAGTTGTTTGGTGATAAAGGTATTCTACCTTGTCAAAAGAAACTATAAACAAAAAATATGTCGTTTTTGTAATCTATATCTTTGGTGATAAACAAACATTTTCTCCCTTTAATAAAATTTTAAAAATGCTTATTTTATCCTAAATATAATGATAACCCTCGACTTTCTATTTTTCTGACAAAATATATAAAGAGACACTTAAAACTAGATTCAAATGTCCATCTCACACTCCAACTGACTCAATGATCAAGCAGATATATTTCAACTTGGCACAAGTGTGTTTCGTGGACACCCCGAGCTGACATGGCAAAATGTTTGATTTTCACACAACTTTGGATGCGTGAATTAAGCTCTTAAAATTATATTTTTGCTTGATTTTTTTTATGTGGGGCCCACTTTCTTCTTCTCCAATCAAGGCATAGTCACCAGCACTCTTCCGTCATCATCACAAACTCATCACCACCCTCACGCTATCACCCCAACAAGAACAACACCAAATATACCATTCAATAACCCATAAAATTAAACAGTATTATGATTTTTATGGCAGCCATGGAAATAGAGGATAAGCGAATAGAAGAAGCATTATTGTTTTTGATTCTAATATCCGATCGAATTAGACAAGCAGCTAATTGAATCGTCGCTAATGTTTCCATGAATCTAACCGGGCCTTAACCCTAGTTTGCAAGTGCAAGCACTAAAATTCTTCTATATTCATATCATATGTTAAGATCTATTAAATTCTTATATCTTTTTCGAATGTGAAGTGATTATTAATATTTATGTATCATATTGATTTTTATGTTTAATTACTAAATTCGGTTAACCTAAAAGTGTACATCAACGAAAAATTATTGTTAGACAACTAAAAAAATAACTATTATGTGTTACTAATAGAATTCTCCCATAAGAATATTTTAATCGATAATATGTTTGTCAATTTTTTTATATTTTTACTAAATATATATTTACTTATCAAATATTTAACAAAGTAAGAATGAAATAATATTTAAGTAACAAAAAATCTCGAAAACCCGAAAAACCCGACAAAACCGAACCAATCCAAACCGATATAGTTGGTTTGGTTTGGTTTTGCTAAAAACTGAACCAACCCGGTCCACGTATACCCCTAGTGGACATATACGACAATGGGTTGAAGATAATATTCACAACCATATTGTGAATGAGACACATGCGATATCATTGTAGAAAAAGTTTGAGACTCTTTATGTTTCAAAAACTGGGAACAACAAGTTATTCCTACTAAAGCAATTGACGACCTTTAAATACAAGGAGGGCAGTCCTATCCTTGATCATATAAATGATTTTCAGGGTGTCCTTGATCATCTGTCTGGAATGGGAGTTAATTTTGATGATGAGGTACAAGGACTTTGGCTTCTTAATACTCTGCCAGACTCTTGGGAAATTCTTCGTATTTCTTTTATAAATTCAGCTCCTGGAGGTAAGGTAACCATGGAATATGCAAAGAGTGGTGTGTTGAATGAGGAAGTAAGGAGAAAATCTGAGGTTCGTCCTCAAAAGCAGATATCTTGGTTACAGAAGACCGGGGGAGAGATAGAACAAGAGGTTTGAGGAATAGAGGTAAAAATAGAATTATGTCAAGGTCCAAATACCATAATATTACATACAACCATTGTGGAAAGAAAGGACACATCAAAAGGCTTTGCTACAAGTTGAAGCAAGAGAACAATGTTTCTGCTATTGTTCGAGATGAACTTCTTTTTTCTTATGATGAAAACTTCATCAATTTGGTATCCCATGAGATGAGTTGGATAGTAGATTCTGGAGCTACATCACATGTCACACCAAGGAGAGACTTTTTCTCATCTTATACTCAAGTTGACTCTGGAGTATTAAAAATGGGCAATGCAGTGAAGTTAAGATGTTTGGTGTTGGCACAGTTTGTTTGAAAACTAATAATAGTTCAACGTTACTTTTTCAAGATGTCAAGCATGCTCCAGACTTTCCTTTTAATTTGATCTCCCCAGGAAGATTAGACGATGAAGGTTACCATAATGCCCTCTTTAATAGCCAATGAAAGCTCACCAAGGTCTCGTTAGTAGTGGCTCGATGAGTCAAGTCTTCTCATCTATATGTGACACAGGACTCTATTCTTAATCATTCCATAAATCTGGTGAAAAGTGACACTTTATCAGAATTGTGGCATAGAAGATTGAGTCATATGAGCGAGAGAGGGATTACGTGTTTGGCTAAGAAGAGTTTGCTTTCTGGGGTGAAACAAGCAAAGCTGGAAAGGTGTATCCATTATTTAGCTGGCAAACAGAAAAGAGTTTCCTTCCATAGCCGTCCTCCTTCAAGAAAGCCCGATTTATTGGAGTTAGTACACTTTGATTTGTGTGGTCCTTTTAAATTAAAGTCAAAAGGTGGCACTTTACTTTGTGACCTTCTTTGATGATCATTCTCGCAAGCTCTAGCTGTATCCTTTAAAATAAAAAGATCAAATACTCGGCGTGTTTAAGGAGAAAAAGGATATGTCTCGTATTCCTTACTCTTCTTCTATTGGTAGCTTGATGTATGCTATGGTTTGCAGAAGATCATATATTTCACATGTCGTTGGTACTGTTAGCAGATACCTTTCTAATCTTGGAAAAGAACATTAGGATGCAGTAAAATGGATACTAACTACTATAACCACCTCACTAACCAATCACGTGTATCATTAACTAACTAACTCTGTGATCGAGCGATATAGTGATGCAAATTGGATCACTGGATCATCTGAAGTTAAATCCACGAGTGGATATGTTTTCACAATTGGGGGTGGAGCAGTGTCTTGGAAATCATCCAAACAAATGTGCATCGTCCGTTCTACAATGGAATCTGAATTCATAGCTTTAGATAAGGCCGGTGAAGAAGCTGAATGGCTCCGGAATTTCTTGGAAGATATTCCATTTTGGCCCAAACCTTTGGCATCTATTTGTATACATTGTGATAGTCAAGCGGCAATAGGCAGGGTAGGGAGCGTTATGTATAACGAAAAATCTCGTCAATATATGACGGAGACACAATACTGTTAGACAACTACTCTCTAGTGGTGTTATCACAATTGACTACATAAAGTCAAGAGATAACGTGTCAGATCCACTTACAAAAGGCCTTTCTAGAGAGGCAGTTGAAAGATCATCAAAAGGGAATGGGGTTAAGGTCTAGGACAAGTCATCATGACGGTAACTCTACCTAGCAGACTGGAGATCCCACGAGCTAGGTTCAAATAGATCAAACAAAGTTATGAATGATAGTTCAACATTGTCAAATAACTCAACCCATTCTCGTGATGAAGACAATATTAAGAAATTGAGGTAAAGCATTAAGGCTTTTTGATGAGTCAACAAAGCTTAAAGGTTTTTTAATGATTTGCTAAGTCTGGCAGGATATGACCAGATAGTGTGTCTATAGGATTACACGTTTAGAAATCACCTATGTGAGTATGAAGTGTAAGCCGCTTCAAGGGGAATGAAAGTAAAGGCCCATTCTCTAAGCACTCATGAAACCAGGCGGTGTTCATGGCTGAAACGAACACAAACGTGAGAACCATAGATGGTTAAGGATTGATCGTGTGACTTATGTTGTCTAGGTATACAACAAAGCTCGACGGTTCAAAGATATCAAATCTACCGATTGACCGAGTATATCCGATATAAGTTCACTACGGAAAGTTCAAAGGGAAACTTACTTATCCAGATGCAATTAATTCTTGCATGTAAAACACACACGCGTCCGTGCATTTCTTTATTTTATAGCCATTCCCCATTCATGTGGGGGATTGTTGGGATTTTAAGCTTGTGTAGCTTAAAGAGGGTGAATGAGAAATGGAGGAAAAATGAAATATTTGAGTTTCCCTTGGCAAAGGGACATTGTCCCATATCGGAGAAAGAAAAGGCTTTTGATGAGTATATATATAATTGCTCTTCTTCTAGCTCTTAAAGAGTTAAGAAGAAGGGAAGCCTCGTGCCGTCGTCGTCGTCACTCGCTCGGCTCGGCTTCGGCTTCGGAATTAACGAAAAATTCAATTCGGAATAACCCGCGACCCGGTTCGGTCAGGCCCGTTTTCTTTCTCGGATTATTTTAAATACATTTTCCTGCAATATTTCAAACAACCCTGTTCCAACAGCCATGGCTGTTTCTGAAAGGTTGCAAACCTTTTCAGAAACAATGCCAGCAACTCTATAAATAGAGTTTGAATCCCAGAATCTTTCCTTACAAAATTTTCTGAGCTTCTTCTTCTTCTTCTTCTTCTGCAAAAAAAATTCCAGTGTGTTTTACAGCCTTCGAGTGGCTTGCTGTTCACCGGCGTTTTGGTACCAACACTCCGGTGAGTTAAATCGTTCTATCCTGGGAGGATATATTCCAGCACCTCGGGTACTTGAGGGGAATAATTTTTTTAAGGATACACTGTGTATTCAGTGGGCTCGATTTATTCCTATACTGTTTTTTTTTTTCAGAATCTATTTCGTTAAACAAGTATTAGTAACTTTCTGTTTTATTTTTTCAGAAAGTTTAATTATTTATTACAGCAATACAGAATTATAACAAATTAACCTGCACAAAAACATATTGTCCGACAAGGCCGTGATAATTGAATAGAAGGGTCACTAAAGAACCCTCTCATTATAGTGTTCTTCACGAGAAAAAGTTTATCCCAGTTCTCTTTTTCTACATATAGTATACATAAATATATGTTTCTGCATGTATTCAAAAGAAGAAGAGGAAGAATAAAATGAATAAAGCTAGAAAGAAAAAGGGATTAATTTTTTTTTGAATCTGGGCATCCCGAAATGCATTTTCTTTACCTTTCTTTTTGATTTCCGTTTCTTCACCAAGCTATGTCTTTTTTATGCTTAACATTCTTGCTTCTATCATTTTATTTCTTTATTTTATCTGGAAAGATATACACAACAGTGTGCACTGAAAATTTTAAATCTTTTTTGCCTAAAAGTTTCTTCGTTTGCCTTTTATCGACAACTGTATGTAATATTATGACAACTCGAGCTGTCTTAACTTGGGTTTCTTCTCAATCGCAAGTGGAAGTTTTTTTTTTTTTAATTTTAGGGCTTGGGTTTCTGATTGAGAAAACTACCCTATGTAGCCCATGTTTTTGCATATTGACACAAAATAGCCCTTCGGCCCAAACATATTACATCTAATAGCCCGAAATATCTATTTTGTATATTTATTGTATAGTGACAGTTTATTTTGTATATTTGTTGTATAGTGACAGTCTATTTTATATAGTGACAGTATATTTTATATAGTGACAGTATATTTTGTATATTTTTTTGCATAGTGACAGTCTATTTAGTATATATTTTGTATAGTGACAGTTTATTTTGTATATATTTTGTATAGTGATAGTCTATTGTATATAAATTGTATAGTGGCAGCCTATTTAGTATATTTTTATATAGTGACAGTATATTTTCTATATTATTTGTATAGTGACAGTCTATTTTAGTATATATTTTGTATAGTGACAGTCTATTTTGTACATATTTTGTATAGTGACAACCTATTGTATATAAATTGTATAGTGACAGTCTATTTTTGTATAATTTTTTGTTTCAATACTACTAATTCACTGCTAAACCAATCCTATATTTTGTATAGTGACAGTCTATTTAGTATATTTTTTATATAATGACAATTTATTTTTGTATATATTCACTATACAAATTTTTGTTTCAATACTACTAAGAACCAATTTTTTTGATTTCAATACTACTAATTCACTTGGTTTATTTCAAAAGGACTGAATTTTTATAGGCTAAAGAGAAAATTAAATATGCAAGATCCATCAATTTATACACAAATAAAACCACAATTTCCAGAGCAAGAACACTTGAAATGTCCAAGATGTGATTCACCAAACACAAAATTATGTTATTACAACAATTATAATCTTTCTCAGCCACGTCACTTTTGTAAGAGTTGTCGTAGGTATTGGACCAAAGGTGGTACTCTTAGGAATATTCCAGTTGGTGGTGGTTCTCGTAAGAACACAAAAATGTTCTTCTTCATCCAATAAGAAAATTTCCTCCTCAACGACGTCGTCTTCAGTTTAATCTTCAAAACCTGATCAGATAACAAATCCAAAACCAGAGCCATTTGGTATACCTGCAATTCCAGCTTTTGATCAGAACCTTAGTAGAGTGATTGGTATGACTAATGGGCAATTCAGTTCGCTGTTGGAGTCAAACGGGCCGCAATTTGGGGCTTTGCCGGAAGCTTTGAATACGAATAATAATGGGTCCAATTTGCAGTTAGGCGAATTTGCAAGGAATCAAAATACCAATTTGGGTTCGGGTTCGGGCTCAAATGGTACACGTCAAAATGGGAGTAATACAAATGGATATTTGGGATAACAACGGCTTCTTCGGCTGAGAAAAATGCGTATGATCGCTGAGAGAAGGAAGTTATCGCTGAGATAATATTTAAATTGCTCAAATTGACATATTCTGTTGGGGGTTGGATCATAGCTTATTCATCGACTTAATTCGTTCTGTTCAGGTTCATGACCCAATCATTTACTCTACTCATTTTAACCTACTATTCAAATTTGACCCAACCTGTCTACTTTACACTCTGGTCAAAGGCTTGACCGCGTCTCCACCCTAAGCAAGGTCAATAGCTGCAGTGAACAATAAATCATATAGATTGGTTGTGGTCACTATACAATTTTACCACGATGGCTAACTATGGCAGCAGCTGTAGTTTGTAATAACTATTAACTGGCGTGATGGGATAAAATTTTGGTGTAGAAGGTGCTAGATAAACTTTGGCTTCACGATCCTATTGCTAGAGGAAAAGCCACTATATATAGGTTTGAGCCATTGTGCTAATGCAGATGGAAAATATGTTACCATCTAGCCTCCATCAGAGAATGATCGTTGCTTTTATAAATGGAAGGAATGGATGCTTTAATAGCATATCAGCAGTCCATCGCGATCTCGGCTCCTTAACAAGACACTTTTTCAGAAAATCTTCAGCCTCTTTCGACAATCTTTTGTTCTGCAAATCCGGTGATCCCATTCCAATTTTGCACAATAGATAAACAACGTTGTTAGCTTCACTGCAATCCCATACTGTCTTCCCTGTAACCATTTCAAAGACAGTGCATCCGAAAGCCCAAATATCAGCTTCAGGTCCGTATTCGTTATCAAGAACTAATTTTGGCGCCATGTACATAGGTGTTCCTTTGAGTCCGTGCTTTCTTTTCTGACTCTTTACTCCTCCAACCTTCTTCGCGAACCCGAAATCAGCAATTTTGGCAACTTTATCAGTACCAACTAGAAGAATGTTATCTGGTTTAATGTCACGGTGAACAAAACCTCTTCCATGAATATGACTAAGCCCCAATAGAATCGATTTCGCGTACTGTTTTACCTCAAAATCTTGCAACCCGTGCCTTGAATTTTGACCAATCCGATCAGCTAAACTTCCAGCAGACGCGTACTCGAGTAACATGTTGTACAATATCTTCCCATCTTCTTCAGTAACATTAGCTCCGAAACTGCGATTGTCACGGAATATCAATGGAGAAGTTTGTTGTTGTTGCTGAAGTGACGATACCAAAACTGCCTCTTCCGATGGTTTTGCCTCTCGTCCATATTATTGGATGATCGGTGATCGCCGCCATTGAATCAATTTTTTTCTTGCTCTCAATAGTAATTGATAACCTGGTTTTTGTTTTGTTTTGGTAACTTTCTGTTATTGCTATACTTACTTATATATAAGTAGGAGTTACCTAGTTTTCCTTTTCCCTATTAACATATGATTACGTGTTTCTTGAGTTACAAGCTAGGTTTTTATTTTAGGGCCGAGAAACTAAAGTTGTAAAGTTTCCAAAATTTGTTTCTTTTCTCTTTTTCCTATATTGTAGTAATTTGTAACAAATGATTACCATTTTTACAAGTAATCTTACTAATAGCTGTTAATTAATAGGTACAGATTTGATGAGAAGTTCACGTATAAGGAATCTTTCCAGAACACTCATACTTTAGGGCTATTTTTCGCCGATGAAGGTCATGGTTCAATGTAGCAATTGAATTTTCTTTCTCATTTATGCTTTAGCTATGCAAAAAGAAAATAAATTTGGTCAAGTCTCAAGCACGAAACGGAAGATTGATAAGTCTAAGTAAATAATTCGTGAAATTAGTATTCTTTGTTCTAGCTCTCCTAGAAATATTCTACCTTGCCAAAAAGGAAAAAGACACTATAAACAAAAAATATTGCTAGGGTATACTATAAACTATGCATTTTGTTATAGTATTTTTTATGAAATAATTATTTATTTATTTATTCAATTCAATAAAATTTTATTTTAAATAGGTCATGTATTTGTTGTGTGTGCTTTGCATATATAGTAGATGATTTAGTGTATATAATTGAGCTTATACACGGAAGATTAAATCATCGGTTCTTATAAGTCATAAAGTTTATGGTCACAATTTATTGACAAAGTTGCACAAACCGTCGGAATGGCGTTGTAGCACAAGATTAAATATAATTTATCTTGATTATGAGAATGATTTAATTCCAACTTCTTGTACTTATACTCTAAATCTTGATATAATTATTATTAGTTGGGCATGTTATTTATTGTTTTGATTTATTAAAAGCAAGATTCTTTAACAAGCCTGGTAAATTGGACAATAGTAATATAGGGAGAAATTCAAAAATAGCCAGATTTACAAGTAGTCATGCAAAAATAGCCACAATTTCAAAAGTAATCGAAATTTAGCCACTTTTCATGTAAAAGTACACCCTAACTCTAGTATATTTATACGGGACTTCCAGCATAATATACTGAAGTTCCAGTATAATATACCGATCCAGCATAATATGCTAAAAGTTCATACACAGTTGCTCCAATCTCCAGTATATCATACTGGAACTTTCCGCGTGTTGGAGTTCCAGCATAAAATGGTGGAAGTTCATACACAGGTACATCGATCTCCAGTATATTATGCTGGAACTTTCCGTGTTACAGCAAAATAGTGACTAATTTTAAATGACTTTACAAACGCTGGCTATTTTTGAATGACCAGTCCAAAAACTGGCTAACCCGTGCTATTTTTACTAGTAATATACTTACATTGACAAAATAATAATTAGTTGATAGAATCCATATCTTCGACTTTGAGATTGATAATATACCTTTTTGAAAGCTTATAAAGTTTTATGGATAAACCCGCCCAGTGAATTTTGTATCCAGGGCATAAAATAGACTAATCAAATGTTTAAAGGTAGTAATCGATATATAAATTAAATTGTCAGTAATTTAAATTGATTGATTAATATCTGAATCTTAACACGAGGAGTTAAATGAGATTTTATGAAAGAATTTTGAAATTAAACTAAGGAGTACAATTACGAATTTTTAGTGAAATAATTCGCAATTTACTACGGTTGAAGTTAATTTCAAATTTTCGAAATTAATTCCATAATAGGGAGCCTTGTTAATTAAATTCTATGGTCCCTACTGTTTTGACCTTGTGCGTGTATATATACATGGGTTTTTCTGCCGCAGGGATGGCCGAATTTTTGGTGCTTTTTTTTCTCAAATTTCGCTCATACTAAATTTATTCTTTCCAGATATTATTTGAGTAATACAGTAGAAGACTACGAGACGTTAGGAGATTGTGATCGTATTGGTCATGGCATTTTGATTAAGTTGTTCTGGA